>NW_006284618.1:1264578-1272982 GCF_000327345.1 Myotis davidii
ATGAAAGGGTGGAGACGGGTCTTTATTTTAACTGACAAATCAAAGCAAGTCAGGACTAAGACTGCAATCATTTTATCCTCATTATCCCAAGGAATTTCAGCCCATATGGCACGCTGCCCCCATCATTACACGCTGATCACAGACCCTGTGTGTTACCTGGGATCAGCCCAGTAACATGAAAGGTAGGGAACGGACCCAGATTTCTAGACAAGCTGTCATGGAAAATTTCCTTCCTGGGGGGGCTGGAGCGGGGAGGATTAGGACCAATGTCAAGTAAATCATCCCCTCCCTGCCCAATCCTGGTGAAACACATTTCCATGGCCAGCCCGGCTTTCCCCAGCGAGGCCTGTCCGGCTCGTGTAGCCCGTGGCGGGCGCTCCGGGCGGGGGGATTCCTTTGGCTGGCTGCCTGCATGCCTAATGTCCGTGATTACACCAATCGCCGTCCAGAAAGTGCCCTCTGCGAAATGACTAAACTCATATCAGGTGTCTCTCCTCCTCCCCTGCCCCCGCTCCCACCTCCCTCCACAAAGACCCCGTCTGAAACGCAGGACACGTGAGCGCTTTCCCGTGGTAATGGATCACACAACTTCTGCTTCTCAATTTCCTTCCCTCGGCCCCCTGTCACCTCGGCCACATTGATCAATGTGAGGCCAGCATGCTCGGAGCAGCTTGCAGGCGGCCTTGCTCTCCCTCCCCTCTCCTCTCTTCTCCCTCTCCTTCCTCCCTCTCTTGCACACACACACACACACACACACACACACACACACACACGTGCGCGCGTGCGCAAAATACTCAGAACATTAAAGAAAGCTGTTAAGCTAATCTGGCGCATCTAAATGGGCAATATATATTGAATCCATGCTCCATTGATCATAATTATTGCGGTGCCCTTTATCAAGTAGCCATCTTAAACCATTATTTAGAGATCATTTTGCTTTCCATTACTGCCACTATATTGCGGAGTTCGCTGGGAATTGGATGCCTGGTGATAGAGGGGTGTGCGCAGTATGAGCTGGGAATCTGCCCGTGTCACCCAGGAGTGTTTCCACCCGGAGACTGAGTGCCACAGTCAGTGAACTTCTGAGGAGCCCCTGTCAGCCTCGTGGCAGAAAAATAAATCCTCCACCCGGGTCTGATTTTCCCACCGAGGCTCTGCAAACAAAGTCACCATTCTTCCCGCCTCCCCGTAATCCCGGTAAGACCCGAGACACACAACGCGCCCGGCACACACTGGGCCCTCTGCAGATGAGGTGCAACGTGCCTGGAGAAAGCATCTGGCCGTGGGGAAGACAAGGGTGCCTTATCCAGAACGGGCCAGCTTCTCTACGGGAACTTGTATCCCAAAACCGGGCCTCCCTCCCTCCCCTTCCTGAGGGTGCCCGTGGGGATGAGCTGCTTCATCTCCTCCAAAGCCCTGGACCTGTGTCAGCATCATCTCCTCCCCATCCATCCCTCCGGGGAGGCACTCACATCTGCAACATCTCCTCCCTCTGGAGAGGCACTCACAGAGAATGGACACCACGGATGCTCCACGTGCTGAGTGGAGGGCAGACCAGCCTGGTGTCTAGGGAACTCGGCTCCAGAGCCGAGTTCAAATCCAGACTCCGCGGTCAGCTCCTTGCAGAGCCTCAGGCAATCCATTCCCCCTCCTTCAGGTTCCGACAGAGCTTCTGTGAGAATCGGAATTAAGAGGATTATCAACGCCTGCCTGCAGGGCCCCCGGTGGACAGGTTCAGATCTGGTGCAGAGTGAGTCCTCAGCACTAGTGGGCGGTCATCACCCTTACTTAGCTGGGGACCTGGCTCTCAAAGGCTAACGTGCACCAGAACACCAGGAGGGCTTCTTCAAACAGGGATGGCACCACACCCGTTTCCAAAGCTGTCGGTCCTGTTTTCTTGACAACAGGACCCAAGACTGTCCTGTTGTCAAGAAAAAGCCTACGATTTGGAATCAGACAGACCTGAATCTGCCTCCTGGTTCTCCCACTTATTCGCTGTGTGACTTTAAATGCCTCCTCTGAGCTTGTTCTCCCATCTGTGGACTGGAACGATGGTTCCCACCTCATAGAGTTACCACGGAAATAAAATTACATGACCTGCAGAAAACACCAACACAGTTGCTGGTATAGGATAGATAAGAAATGATCATTATTCCTAATGTCGGGTTGAATCATATGACATTGCTTATATTAAACCATATTTTACCTACAAAAATGGCAGTTTCATGTGGATCAAACCAACCAATATAATGATCTATGTATATGAAAGGCTAGGTGACCGACCTTACATCCATCTGACCGTCCGACCGACCTACGTGCCAATACATATGACCCGCACTGACAATTTAAAAATAAACATTGACTCGCGCATGCGCAATACATATAAAGCTCTCACTGGCGCCAATCGGATGTATGTTTCGATCTATCATTGTCGATCGTGAATCTGGTTGTTTTTGTTGACATTCTGAAGCTGAAAGAAAGCAGCATCATTGGCAGACTATGTCTTAAGACCATCTATTAGCACAATGTACCTCTGACACTTCTATTTTAAAAATTTAAAACTTATTCTAAATGGCAAAAAAAATAAATAACGTTAAAATGCAAACAAGTCAAAAAATATATTTCCAATATATGTGGTATTCAATGGGATTAGTATCCTTACTAATTAAAGATATATCAAATTCTACCATAAATAAATATATATATTATAACCCAATAGAAATCTGGGTAAAGGAGATAAACTAGATATTCACAAATGAAGGAATATCAATAAATAACCACATAGAAATGTGTAAAATCATCAATAATCAAAGAAATATAAATTAAAACACAATGGTCTACATTTTACTTGTATTATTATAGATTTTTTAAAGAATGGCCAGACCCTGGACATTGTGGCTCAGTTTGTGGCTCAGAGCACCCAAAGGCTGCCAGTTTGTTTCCTGGTCAGGGCACATGCCCGGGTTGGGGGCTCCATCCCCAATAGGGGACATGCAGGGGACAGCTGATCCATGTTCCGCTCTCACATAGATGTTTCTCTTTCTCTCCCTCTACCTTCCTCTCTCTCTAAAAGCTGATGAAAATAAAAAGAATGGCCAGAATGTCAAAAATATAGACAATAGCCCTAGCCGGTTTGGCTCAATGGACAGAACGTCAGGCTGTGGACTGAAGGGTCCCGGGTTTGATTCCAGTCAAGAGCATATGCCGGGTTGCAGGCTCTATCCGCAGTAGGGGGCGTGCAGGAGGCAGCCCATCAATGATTCTCCCTCTTCACTGATGTTTCTATCTCTCTCTCCTTCTCCCTTCCTCTCTGAAGTCAAAAAAAATATATGTATTTTTTTTTAAATGTAGGGCAATTGACAGGTATTCTCATAGGTCTTTTGTATGTAGGAGTATAAATTAAGGTCTTTTGGAGTAAGTATAAGGCCTTAGACTTTGACCCAGCAACACTTCTGGGAATGTGTCAGAGGTAGACACACAATAGTACAAGGATGGTCTCTGCGGCATTACTTATAGCAGCCAACACAGTCACGGCCCAGCAGGGGTCCTAGGACTTGAGTGAGCATCAGTCATGGGGCAGCTTGTTAAAGCAAGACTGATGGCCCCGTCCCCAGAGTCCTCACTCAGTCAGCCTGGATGGGGCTCTAGAATTTGCACTCCGACATGCCCAGGTAACACGGATGCTGATGGCCCAGCCACTGTGACAGAGCGTCCCTGAGTGAGGAAAGCAAATGACAAGAGTCACAAAATGACGAGAGAGCAAGATCCAGTTTCTCTACGTACTTTATACGTGCATAGAAAAACAACCCTCAAGGATAACCCTTACGATGTTACCAGTGATTAAAATGTTAACAATGATGTCAAGATTATGGATGCTTTTAATTTTTTTTATGCTCAACATAAATTATTTATATAAATGTAATTAATCGGCCACTTCTCCTTCTAATAAGTGAACGTTATGAAACCCACATGTGCCCGAGTCCTCTAGATCTGCCTCTCTGTCTTGAGACACTGGGGACCAGACTCCACACTCTGGAAGTTTTTGTTATTAATAACTGCTTTATTAAGATGTAATTCACATACCATACAATTCGCCCATTTAAAGTGTACACGTCAATGGTTTTTCGTATATCTATGGAGGTGTGCAACCAACAGCACAATTAATATCAGAATATTTTCAACACCCCCAAAAGAAACTCATACTCCCCAGCAGTCTCCCATTTCCCCGTAAGCCTCTCCCCGTAGTTCCTGGCAACCATTAATGCACTTCCTATCCCTATGAATTTGCCTATTCTGGATACTTCATATACTGTAAGTGGAATCATACAATCTGGGGTCCTTTGTGACTGGCTTCTCTCACTCAGCACAGTGTGGTGTTTTTTTTACAAAACTCCTAACTTGTAGGGTATTCTCACCACCCACCTTGTCTTGCAGGCCCCACTCAAGCAAGGCCCAAGGTCCCACCTTGAGAAGATTCTACAGGCATGGAGTAAAGTGTGTGCAATTTAATGCACTCTGTGTGTCACTCCTCCCTCCCCCCAGGTTATTCTATTTAGCTTAGAGTTGGGTTCTCCCCTCTGTTTTGGAGGAGTTGAATTTGAGGCCCAAGTCACCTTCCAACAGACATGATGAAGAGACAGCATCACCTTACAGCCAGAGGCCCAAGGCCCTGCCACCACTCTCTCTGTGGCCCCCAGCAAGCTGCTGGCTGGCCCTGGGTCCCACGCTAGGAATTGTGGGAGAACTCAATAAATTCATGCATAGCCAGTGCTCAGAGCAGCGCCTGCTACCACACAGATGCTCACACGTGTTAGCTATTAGCATTATTATAACAGTTCATTGGATTTCAATACCTGGCCAAGTCTCTTTGTCATGAAGCTCCGATATGGTCGCAGAAGCAGATGCCTGGAATAGATTTAGCAAAATCTTCTCTTATGATAATATCCTGCCTTCCTGTCCTTGAAGGGATGGGAGAGTGGAGCTGATTCCAGCCCAAGCACTTGCCCCAAGCTGAGAGATTAATGCTTAGGGAGGACTTTGGGGAAGTTATTAGATCAAATATGCAGACCATAATCATCGTAATAATCACAATACCAATAAAAATGAGTGTCATTGCCAACTCCCTTATAGGTATGTTCCTCCCAAAGAGATGTCTGCAATCGTTACAGGGCACAAGACACTCTCTAGCCCAGTGGTTCTCAACCTTGGCTGCACATTAGAATCACCTGGGAATCTTTTTAAAATCCTGATTTCTGGGCCTCATCCTCCGGAAATTCTGTTTCTTTGTTACGAATGTGGTGGCCTCGCGCCATGTACATCTTTATAATGCCAGCTTGATCTACTTTTCCTTAATCCCTAGAAAGTAGTTCTAATTAATTTTCATAGCTGGTACCTCACAAGTGAACCTCAATAGCCCCACAGTGCTCTGAACTAATAATAACATCCAATCACAACACCATATTTCATCAGTCATCACCGTGGGGCTATTCAGGGCGAGGGCAAGTAGGCCCTCCGTGCCTCAAAATATCTGGATACATTACTGTGATCCTAGTTCATAAAGTAATGTTGATCCTTGCTTCCCATACCAACAAACCTCACATTATGTTCAGCATTTTTCATATTTTCCGGTATGGCCTGAATAATAAAAAGTGGGCAACTATGTATGCATTATTTTTTTAAGTTACAATGATCAGAGTTTTTGCAATCGAAGAATCAAGATTTTCGTTGTTTAAAAATGTACACATACAAAAGGGCCTGTTTCAGTGACAGTCAGATAACAGATAACTGAAGTATTACTGCACTTATTTTAACTAATAAAATGCAAATGCGTCCTTGTTTCCCTTGAGTCATTACATGTTCTTGTTATTAGCACCTTTCAGAAAATGTAAAAGATTGATGAAACTCAGTAATACACAATTAATATTTTAAGACATTTTCCCGGTCTGCTAAGCTTCCCCTTTGCCACGTGTGAAACTGACTTAGTCGGTCACACAAAAGATGGCAGTGCACCTTTTCACTCTTGATGTGGGGAAATGTTCGTTAGGGAACTTGCTAATGGGCAGTTGCGAAAGAGCTTTGCCCCTCCAAGATATAATTATGTTTATTTATTCAAAACAAAGTTGAGACTGCTAGGCTGTACAAACAATGGCCACCAAGGGTCATAAAATTGCTTGGTGACATCCACTGTTTGCAAATCTAAGGACAGAAGACAAACGAATCAGCTTGAATTGAACTATTTTTGGCAGAAGGGCTTTGGAAAGCACCGATCACAAAGCACTGCCGTAAGTATTAAACTTACTTTTATTTCTAACTTACATAGTGGGTGCATGTGTCCATCATTAAATTAAGGCTACCTGTTACTATTACCTGGTTTAATCCTCAGAACCACACGTCGATGTTAGTTCTATTATCTTCACTTCACAGATGAGGAAACTCAGGCACAGACAGTGTCTACGCTCACTGCCTCATATGTGGGGGTGAACTGACTCGTGCCCAGAATTTAACAAATGCGAGGGACCACTTCCCCCCAGGTCACACTGACTACCCGAGTTGAAAAATGGATGAAAGCAGTGTTGACATTTGCAGGCCCAGGAGAAAAGCTGGATATTTCTAATATTTCACGAAGATTTTAGGACCCAGGTAGAATATGGGATACATACAGCTCAACCTTTCTGCTATTTCTTATTCAAAGGGAACTGAGACATTGGAAAAGAAAACCTGAGTGAAGAGACAGACTACTGATTTTTTTCGATATCCTTATTGGGTATAAGGCATCTGCTCTCAAATCTCGTTGACTCTCCAAACTTACTTGATTGGAGAAATCTTTTTCTAAAAATTTACTGAACACGCTGTACCTGTTGCATTGTTTATCATTCTACTGAAGGTATTTTAAGAGAAACAGCTACTATCAATGGGTGTGTTTGTCCAAATAGGGTTCTATAGTGCCTGGTTCAGTGATAATTAGCCATCTGCCTCCAGAATGTAATCATAAACACTTGAAGTTAACCACCATCAAACAGTTGAGTATAAGTGCACAGATATATCTCCTACCTGCTCTGTAAGGACTTTAGCCTAAGACACCAAAGAAAGGAACAGAGACCAGGGCCTTCAAAGGCATAAGAAGCTTAGACAAAGGCATATTCCGAGATAACCAGCGGAGGAGTAGGGAAGGACCATGGCAAGGGCAGAATAAGGCTGGTGATGGCTTAGAGAGTTCAGAGCAGGGGCAAGACCACAGTGGACAGGGCTGGCTGGACAGGACTGGGCAGGACTGAGCAGGAGAACTGGGACCTTGATGGGCTCCCGGGACGTCTGCCGGATCCCGTGGGAGGAAGAGAGGGCAGTCCAGGCTGAACTGCTCATTATCACGCCAATGCACATTGCGGTGAGCCCCTCGGTGTGATTTCTGTTTCTGCTCTTTAAGTAGAATAATCCAGACGTAATTTTCCTGCCTATAATGCTCTGTCTGCTCCTTTGCTGTCGTTTGTGGCTTCGTCTCTCTGTGCTCCATCCATCTCCTAATGGCCATGTTCACTCTGCTCTCTCACTGCCTTTATGGCTCGTGAATAACAAAATTATAGAAACAGATCGAACATGCTTGGAACCATTCACGTGGTGCTGAGCCTTTTGGGCTGTGACCCGGGCATTATCCCTTTATCTTTCTCCTTTCTCCTTCTGCCCACTGGGCCTCAGACATTAACGGCTAATGGGCAGTTGCAATAGAGCTTTGCCTCTCCAAAGAAACGCCACAAGAAAGAGCTCAAAAGGAAGTGTTAATATATGTCTCACTGCACACTCTAGGTCCTACGGCATCTAAAGAAATGTTTGTTTTCTTTAATTTTCTGTCTGATACGGGTGTATCAGACATACAGCAGCTGATGGGTGGGAACTGTGCCCATCTGGGTGGGGGGAGTGTGCTGCGTGGTTGGGGCTCATCAACATGGTCCAGTGGGCAGTGACAGGAAGCTGGGGCCAGGGGGTAGGTGAAGGGACTCACCTGTAGGACTGCTCCTCAGAGGTCCAGAAGTCCCATAGGTGGTGTCAGAGAGGCCCGTCAGCCATCAGGAGGGCCCACCAGGCAGTGGGCATGGTAAGAGGCTCCAGAAAGTGGGGGTCCTCATACGCAGGTCACACCGACATGGTTCAAGATCAGTCCATTTGAGACCCATGACTGTAGGGACTGTAGGTGGAAAGGACACGTGGGGTGGGAGGGGAGATGCTGGTAAGAGAAAGGTGTGGCATCAGTGCCCCAAGCAGTGGGTTCAAGGCAAAGCTACCAGCCACTGGGAAGCTGCCCCTGAGAAAAAACATGGCATGAGCAGCACGGTGAGGAGTCACCAGGTACAAAGATGCCAAGAATGAGCCACAGGCACCCCACACGCAGGGGGCCTGGTGTGACTGACGC
>NW_006284618.1:1272997-1307390 GCF_000327345.1 Myotis davidii
TCCAGGCTGCACTGGACCTGACCTCAGAACAACATAGTGGGAGGGTTTTGCAAGGGGTAACCTTAGAGACCTCGAGTCAACTGGCAGGAGTCAACACCAACTCCCAACAACTCTGTGTTCTTGAGTGTTTTTAGTTGCGTGATAAAAATTGAGGTACACACGAGGCGCGTACATCTTAAGAGACGGATTTTTACATATGTGTACACTCATGTAACCACCACCTGGGTCAATATACAGAATATCCCCAGTACACAGTGGGTTCCCTGGTACCTCTTCCAAGTCGACAACCACCATACATCATACCCCAGTTACATCAGGGGAACCACACAGCATATACTCCTTAGCGTTTTCTTTTGCTCACCAGTCTGTCTGCAAGGCATTTCCGCGCTAATGCACGTAGCTCCAATGCGCTCACTCTCACTACATGCATTTTACAGTGTTGCATTTTACAACTCGAGCGCAATGTAGCATTGCCAGTGTCATTTGGGTTGTCCCCAGCTTTGGGTTCTTATCACTAAAGCTTCTGCAAACACTCTTGGATGTATCTTTTTAAAAATATATTTTTATTGATCTCAGAGAGGAAGGGAGAGGGAGAGAGAGATAGAAACATCAATGATGAGAGAGAATCATTAATCAGCTGACTCTTGCACATCCCCTACTGGGGATTGAGCCTGCAACCTGGGCATGTGCCCTTGACTGAAATCGAACCCGGGACCCTTCAGTCCTCAGGCCGACGCTCTACCCACTGAGCCAAACCGGCTAGGACTTGGACATGTCTTTTAATGAACATGAGCACTTATTTCTGTTGTCACATAGCCCGTGTGCCCTGCTGAGTCATAGTGTCCCTTCGCTTTAGTCCCTTGAACACTTTTTTTTAAATGAATTTTTTGGGAGCACTTTTAGGTTTACAATAAAATTGAGGGGAAGGCACTGAGATTTCTTATATACCCCCTGGCCCACACATGCGTAGTCTCCCCATTATCTACTTCCCCACCAGAGTGGTGCCTTATTATTACCAAGGATGAACCTACGTCGACACGTCATAATCACCCAAAGTCCATAGTTTACCTCAAGTTCACTCTTGGTATTGTACCTTCTATGGGTTTGGACAGATGTATAATGATACATACCCATCCTTACAATGTCATAAAAATCCTCTGTGCTCCGCCTATTGATCCCTCCCACCGTCCACTCCCACTTCACCCCTGGCAACCACTGATCTTTTCATTGTCGCCATGGTTTTGCATCTTCCAGAATGTCATACTGGTGTGCTGTCTTCTTCCTCCGTATCTGTTCATGGCTTGGTAGCTTATACGTTTTTAGCACTGAAAAATATTCCATTCTCTGCACGTCCTTGAGCACTTTTCAGAGTTATTTCCCCACCGGCCAGTTTAGAAAAGAGATGATCACTAAGAGGGCTAACCCACAAAGAATATTGGAAGCCAGCATAACCTTAGATACGATAAATGTTATAAACTAAAGTAATCCACCATTGCTACTACACCGTGTTGTACAAGACAACACGTATTTCATGAAAGTAATTCCTGAGCTCAGAGTAGCTCTGGTCACAACAGAGAAATTGGGGGCGGGGAGGGGTGCTGGTTAAACCGATGGAATAAAGCAACATCACATTGGGCCTAGAGTTTGCATTTCTGCTCAGTGATGGACTGGAGAGATGGAGTTAGACTTAGGAGTGAGGCACAGCTGGGTTCCCATTCTGGCCCTACCTGCTCCCAGCACCTGGTCATAGCCAAGGCCGTTGGGACAATTAGAATAAGGAATTAACTCTAGACCATTCTACTATCCTTTTTATTTTATTTTTTCAGAGAGGAAGGGAGAGGGTAAAATAGAAATGAGAATCATGGATCGGCTGCCTCCTGCCTGCCCCCCACTAGAGATCGAGCCTGTAGCCCAAGCATGTGCCCTGACCAGGAATCAAACCATGACCTCCTGGTTCATAGGTCAATGCACAACCACTGAGCCACACAGGCCGGGCAATGATGCTGTCCTTAATAGAAGAAAAGACAGTGTCATGAAAACCATAAAATATAGCAACCTTTCTAAATAAGTGCCTGGTGCCAGCCATGCCGGAAGATGGACAGGAGCCAGGATAAAACTCGAATCTGCCACTTCCAGGACTTGTGCCCGCTCCGGCTAAACACTCCAAAGGAAAAGAAGATGAGAACGCTCCTTCATCAGCTTGCTGGCCGTGTTAATGACAGGTAAACCTGAAGTCAAGATTCTGTATGGATATCAACCAAGACTTAACACCAAACACTTAAAAGCCTCGTGAAAATCCTTGGAAGGAAATGTCTGAGCATGAGAAGAACAGGGGATTCTGGGAGGAGTCACAGTCAGCTCTAACCCCTCTCCAGCCCCAGACATCCCACCTCCTTGGATTCCAGTGTGGCCACAGGGAGCCCACTTGGGCGATGTTTGAGGCCCTTCAGGAATTCAGGGTGGGGAGAGGGCCTTGAACAAACCTGAGGAAAAGCGCTTCAACGTGCTTTTCAAATGACCTCAGGCATCCAACTGCTCCTGTGTCTAATTTCCTGTAGATGAATTACGGCTACAAGAATTAACCTTTCCTTGGGGAGAAAAACAAATTACAAGGGACTTCATGTAGGTCTGTTGCTGAGGTGAAAGAGAAGAGAAGACGGAGAGGAGGAGGAAGAAAGAGCAAGGTTAGTGGGACCTTTGCCCCACCCCTCCTCTCAGTGGGCAGGGCCGGCCGGACCCCGCAGTGGGCAGGTGGAGCGTGCCCCGGATCTCAGCAGCGCTCCCCTCCGCTGCATGAAGAATGCAGTCTGTGCAGCTGCACACAGCAGCCTGGATGCCAGCTTTCCTACTTCCTTTCTCATTTTGAGCCCAATCATTTGAAAAAAAAAATTTATTTGGAGGGGGCACGGGGGAAACAAGGCAGCATTTGTTTCAGCCAACTCTTGAGGGGCATGGGGAAAAAGGGAAAGAAATGGCCAGTCAAAGGGCATCCTTCCCGGAGCCAGCCATGAAAGATTAAACAGGCTGGTCCGGATAGGGCATCTCGTTGGTTCTTTACTAATTCATGACTCGGAGCGGATCAGGGATGTGATTTAGCTAAGGAGACGCAGGGCAAAGCGAGGGCCTGGGTCTGGATGAAGCTAATAGAGAAATGCAGCTCTCCCTGCAAATGCCACATCCAGTTGGCATTCTCAAAGGGGGCGGCTGTCAGGAAACCCCAGCAGGGCCGTGGCCACACCGCCATTTTCTTCGTCTATTTCAGATTCCGATCATGCAATGACACTGCCGTGTCCAGAAAATGTCGCTGCCGTGTGGCCATCAGCCGGTAATCCCAGGTGGCCTGCGCTCTAAGTTGACCCACTTAGAGGGATGATTACGGATCCAATTGATGTGGGTTATCCTGGGCCATAAAATGTTATCTATGGGAAAATGCAGGGAGACGCAAAGTTGGAAGGAAACGAACTTTCCCCCTGGAAAATAATAAGTAATAGGGCAGATTTTTGCACACTGTGTCTTAAATCATATTCTTCATCAAATCTTACAGGATCCTTTGCCTTGAAAAGAAGCTAGTGGGCACTGCTTGTGGGAAGCCTAAAAAAACACGTATTCTTTGCAACTAAACTATTTCCAAGACAGCTCCCTCGCACAGTGCTTGGCAGGAGGCCCTCTCCCCGGGACGGCTTGAGCGTCTTCATGACATGGCTGCTGTCTTCCCTTCGATCACTCAAAGGGAGAGCATCGTGGAAGCCACAGTGTATCTTAAAACTTCGTCCCACCCCCGGAGATCCACAGGACATCCCGATGGATGTGAGCGCGCCCACACAGGACACGAACACCTGGAGGCAGGACCCTGAGGCTGGCTGTCAGACCTCCCCTGTGGCCAGACCCGATGACTGTCTGTCAGTGCTTCTCTCGCTTCCCATGATGCTGAGTCTCCTGGTTCTCCTCCTTCCTCTACTCTTCCTTCTCCTGATCTCCCCGCTCCCCTCTGTCCAGGGCTTCCATAATGGTATTTTCCAAGCTGGGGCTTTCCCATAAATGCATACATACACACCCATACAAAGGGATGACTCCCTGATCTCCATGTTTAACCTAGATTTCTCTCAGATGCTCCCAGCCTATGTTAGCGTCTCCTTGCTGGACTAGAAGGGCCAGTGGAATGCATTGCACCCAGCTAGGGGAAGGAGGGCCAAGGTCATGACCTTTGTCATCTCCAGATGATGCTAGCTTTGGCTGTGAGGGTAAGGGTAGAGAACAAAGGTCATGGTGGCTCCCTATGCCTTGGGTACCATATGCCTCATTTTTCTTGGAATGGTCCTGGTTTCTGTCCCTTGTCTCAGGGTAATTATTAATATTGATTCATTTTACTATCTAAAGTATCCTTTCCAGAAGATTATAGTATATGGTCACCCTATTACAACGCTGGACCATTTTTCATTGTTTTGTAACTGGCAAATGTTAAACAGGCATCTATAGGCTGGATTTAGACTGAAGCAGGGTGTCAACGGTGCCAGTAACACTAACCATCAGAAACAATTAAACGATGCGTTATGGAATATTACTCTCCTAATGTTTCCGTGGTATTTAACATTTCTCTGGCATTTCAATGACCTTTCATGAGGCAGAACACAGGTTGATGGATTCATTTATTCCAGGATCATCATACTGTGTCCAGGAGAAAACGAGAGACCCAAAGCAGGTGCCCTGAGCTGAGTGCAGATTGCATTTCAGAACCTATTGGCCGGATGCTAATTTCTGCCATTTGCATGGGGGCCCTGTCCGATCGTTCCTACCACAGTATCCATGTCAGCTCAATTTTCCGAGCAGCTGTAGCTGAAACACTGGCCACCACCGATTACAGCGGTGTAATGAAGTGCAATGGGCCGGTAATTATTCCGCATTACCCTCATCAAGTAACATACGGCCAGAGTTATCACAATGAGATCCCAGTGCATGGTCAGAATGAAAAGGGAAAAAAATGGCCACGAATGTTATTTAAAGGGTGTCATCAAAAATGAGCCTGCAAGGCTAGAAACGTAAAAAGCCCGGGCCCAAGATGCTATCTTGGCCTCCTGTCTCGTAAGTGCTTCCCAGTCGGTGCACAGAGGACCCCTCCAGTAACTTAATGAAAAGTTACATGTAAAAGCCACCTGTAAGTGGAGAAAGATATTTTGGTAGAGAAGAGGACTTAGGGGCAAGATGGAGGGAGAGGAGGAAAGACCTATTAATGAAATTTCAAGCAACTCCACATTCAAAGCATGCTGGCCCATCGCTTCCGGAAAGAGCATTGTTGCCTGGGTGGTGCCTTTAAAACTGAGGATGCTGATGGGATGGGCCCTTAAAATCCCCTGCATGTGACTTCCATATATAGCAAAGCCCGTGTTAAACTTGCTTTTACATGAGTGTGATAAGCTGCAAAGGATAAAGCAAACACCAGGAGTTTGTTAGGCACTTGCTCGGGAGAGCTGAGTGGGGTGACTATTTAACAACCGCCACCTCCTTATTGAAAGTCTGTCCACAGTTCGTTTCCCCTAAAGCATGAGGTTGGTTCTGGAGAATGCTACAGTTTGCATTTGCAACCTGTTGGGAAAATGTGGGCCCATAAAGTTGTAATTGCAAAGAAAAGAAGAGGTACCCTACTTGGAGTGTTGAGTGTTACTACCATGGCACGCCCCCAGGCAACCCACTCATGCGCACACACAACACACACACACACACACACAGTGTGGACCCTCCTGAGAGCATCGGAGTAAGAACTCAGGCCCGGCCAGCATGGCTCAGTGGCTGGGCATCGACCTATGAACCAGGAGGTTACAGTTTGATTCCAGGTCAGGGCACGTGCCTGGGTTGCAGGCTCAGTCCCCAGTGTGGGGCTTGCAGAGGCAGCTGATCAATGATTCTCTCTCATCATTGATGTTTCTATCTCTCCCTCTCCCTTCCTCTCTGAAATGAATACAAATATTTTTTTAAAAAATAAGAACTCAGGTATTAATATCCTACAGCATCAGCCTGAGATGCATGGAGTCCACTGTCAGTGGCTAGGAGCTGCCCCTCCTCCCCTACCTGTGACTCCTCCCACCCCTCTGTGTTCCTTCCCCCCATCGCCCCTAAGGTCTGGGCCTGCTGAGGGACCGCACAGCCTCTGTCTGTCGGGAAGAGAGAGAACAGACCACAGCTGACTCCAGACAACGGGCTGTTCTAAGCTTGGGCCCCAGAGAGGGCTAGTGAACGGCTTCTATAGGTTTTAGATGCCACACCATGTCAAAGATTTTTTGTTGTTAATCTTCACCAAGAGCACATTTTTCCATTGATTTTTAGGAAGAGTAGAAGGGAGGGGGAGAGACAGAGAGAGAAAAACATCGATGTGAGAGAGACACACTGATTGGTTGTCTCCTGCACTAGCCCTGACCAGGGCCAGGATGGATACCCTTGACCGGAATGGAACCCAAAACCCTTCAGTCCAAGGGCCGGCGCTCTATCCACTGAACCAAACCAGCTAGGGCCATATCAAATATTTTTAATTGCACCCACAGCCTATGCTAACTGCAAAGATGTTTTTGAATGGTTTTTCCAATGTTATTGGTGAAACTATTTGGCCAAGAGCAACTCAATTATAATTGCCTGTAATTCTGTAACAATCACCATGGGCAATCAGGAATTCCTGCAAACTGAGAAACTTCCATTGTTGTGAATCCTACACTTGCCGATAAAGTTAATATAATGTCACATTCTATGGGCACGTCATCCTCCATTTATCAAGTGTGAGCTTGAATTTGGACTGAAGGCCCTGTTTTGTTTTGTTTTTTAGGTTTCAAATTTTCCACAAGTCGCTGAAGAGCTTACAGGTTTGGCGTGCTTTGCCCAGAAAGCCTACACTTGGTTAAAACAGCCCTAGTGCGAGAGCCAGACAGCCTGTGTTCAAATCCCTCTCTCTGAGTGAGCAGGTTAATTGACCTCTGAGAGCCTCAGTTTCCTCATTTGCAAATTAAGGATAATAGCCGAGACCACCCTGCTGAAGGCACGGAAAGTATTTAGCACAGGGCCAGGTCAAAGAACATTAGCTATTATTCTTTGTCATCTATTTCTGAACTTTTTTTGCATAATAAGATTTATAACAACAGTAAAAGGTATTTGATGGGAAAATTACTCAGACTCTTCTAATCACTTTCCGTGCTGCATTCCAAGCATAGAGAATTGTACCAAGTTGTAATCTTTTCATATTTAAATTTGGGTATTCTGAGTTTCTTCTTGCGGCTTTGGATCAGAGATACGTTTCTAAAACACACTGTTTTTGTTTTCATGTAATTATTCTTAAAAGCTGTATAACAGTCCACACTGTTCCTTTACCATAATTTGTTTAACTGTTCCCATACTGCTAATCATCTGGATTATTTTCACGGACATAATTTATGACTATGTCATTTATATTTTTTAATCCATTTATATTCCTCGCCCTCTCTGCTTTCGGAATGAGGCAAACTCCTCGAGGTTACGTTCTCCTCTGTAAAGCAACATTTCCTTCAATTTGTCTAAAGTGTAACTGGATCCGGTTTCAAAGAGTTCCTTGCCGCTGGCCCTTCTCTCCTCTCTGCACCTCAGATAAAGGCCATGAGCAAAAGGAGGGGAAGAAAGGAGTAGCATTTCCTATGCCTTTTAAGTGTGCAGGCCATGACCTGCCCGCAGACCCAGGTTGCTGGGCGTGGCCCCATCTGACTCTGTGTACAAGGGACCCAGTCACTGCTGACCTGGCCACGCTCACCGTGTGACCTCACCCCTGGACAAGGCTGACTGACCAGAGAGGTGGCCGCCCCACCCGAGGCCGGGTGTGTATAGCCAGGTGCACAGGAACAGGCTGGGTTGATTACTTCCTTTCTCCGGAACCTGAACAACAGAAATACCGAGAAAATGGATGGGCCAAACGCAGAGATTTGGCTGGACATGCTGGTGTGGAGGACTGGCCGTAGGGTGGCCCATGACCCACCTCCTGGTGTTCATGCCCCGGGGGAGCCCCACCCTTGAGTATGGGTGACATCTCTGACTTGTTTGTAATCAATAGAGCACAGACGTGTGTGATTGTGCGAATGGGTTTTGCCGGCTTTTTTGTTTTCAATATATTTTTATTGATTTCAGAGAGGAAGGGAGAGGGAGAGGGAGATAGAAACATCGATGATGAACGAGAATCATTGATCGGCTGCCTCCTGCACGCCCCCTACTGGGATCAAGCCCACAACCCAGCACGTGTCCTGACCAGGAATCAAACCAATGACCTCTTGCTTCCTGGGTAGATGCTCAACCACTGAGCTACACCAGCCTGGCTCTTGCTGGCTTCGAGGAGCAAGCAGCCCTCTGAGAAGGCCCAGGTGGCACAGAGCTGAAGGCAACCTCTAGCCAACAGCCAGAAAGACAGGTGCTCAGTCCAATAACCTGCAAGGAACGAAATCCCTCCAGCAAACATACGTTTGGAAGCAGGCGGTTCTCCAGGTACACCTGGGACGAGACTGCAGCCACGGCGGGCACCTCGGTCGCAGCTCTGTGAGGCCCTGAAGCAGAGACACGGGGACATCTGTCCCATAGCAATCACGAGATGATCAATGTGTGTTATTTTAAGCCACTAAGTTTTTGGTGCTATTGTTATGCGACAGTGGGACATGACTACTGTTGCTAGAGAGAGAAGGTGATCCACACTAGTCAGAATCACGGAGATGCAGAAACTCGGAGTGAGCAGAAAAGGGAATCGCCGCGTAGAGAGCACGGACAGCAGTTGGCAGAGAGAAAGGGGTGACACTGGTGGGAAGCCACGTTCCATGAGTGGTGGGGAGCTGCGCTAGCATCTGAGCGCTTCCTCCGAGTTTCCCACATTTCAGGGCTGCGCTCTCCAATTCGGTAGCCACTACCACGCGTGGCGATTAAATTTACAGTTAAATTAATTAAATTAAATTTGAAACTCAGTTCCTCAGAAATATCACATTCTAAGTGCTCAACAAGCATGGGTGGCTAAAGGCTACTAAATGGGTGTAGAAGAGAACATCTCCCATCGTTCCTGAAAGTTCTCTTGGCCAGTGTTGCTCCGGAGGTCCTGGGGCTCCGTGGGTCAGTTCTAATTTCTGAGAGTTCTCCTTTCCACGCCTGACACTCCAGCCTTTTCTGGGCTGCTGGGCATGTGGACTTGAAATAACGTCCATTGTTTTGATATCTATTCTTCTACCCAATGACCTACCACACAACACTTCTTCAGTGACAATCACCATCCCATCGTGCCCAACACACCAGCACTCATGAGCCTTCCTTTCTCATCGCCCAGGCTACTCCTCCCCATCTGCCCTCCATCCCTTGGGACAAGTCAGACGACATTCTAGATGTTCACTGATTTGTTTTCCCCTTTGGAACTTGGAGTGGAACCATGGCACCGCCTGACAGGCAGCATGTCTCCCCTCGTGTGGGTCCCAGAGCTCTGGCTGAGTTACTGGGTTTACTTTCCCTGTTGACCTTTGCCCTCTCAAAGCCTGGTTAGCTCATTAAGCAGCTTGCTATTACTGCGCCTTTAAATCAGTCACCAGGAAACCTATTCCCTTGCTGCTGTAGGTGTCTGGTGTAAAACTTTATCTTCCCCTCAGCTCAGGTAACAGGATATTGAAATATTTGTATCAAGCATGCTGAAAAGTTCAGCTGTCAAAAACAGTAATTTCGTGTCAAGTTCAAAATGAAATAGACAGTCCCCGAAGGACGATTTTGAAGAATCTGCTTTTGTGGAACCTGGCGGGGCGGGGGGCGCGGGGAGCGGGGAGGACTTAGCAATGAATAAGAGCGGTGGAGTGAAAGGGGCGAGGGGAAGCGAGCAGGGGAAGGTCTGCATTTGATAGGGCTGGATTTTCACGTCCAGCTCATATGTAATTCACACGTAGTAACTCACGGAAAGCAGCAGAGCAGGTGATGGATCGGGTGGCACGTAAGCCGAGGGGATTTACTGTCTAATTGTCCACCACTAAAGGCTCCATTTCCAACTTAGCTCCAGTCGGTAGAGAAATAAGGTTTAAGGAATGAGAAATAAGGCGTGATGAAGAGGAGGGAGACGTGGAGGGCAAGACTGAGTAAGGAGCAATGGGAAATGAAACTTACAGCCAGCCCAGCACTGCACGTGTGTTCAATTGTCTGCGTTATCTCCAGATGGTGAGGGCTGAGGGCCTGTGGGCAGGAGCGGAGCCTGTGCGTTCCGGGTCCCAGTGCCAGGCATGTGCCAGGAGTCGACAAACGTTTTGTGTCAACAGCCGTACACTAAGATATTAAAGAGCCCCAGTACGCCCTCCCCAGATGCCCCCTTTGTTCCCCTTATGGAAAATTTCTGGATTGCACCTCCCATCTGGAAGGTGACTCCCCTCTTTGCTGGCAACATACCCTCGAAATTAAAGAGCATGAGTTTTGGCCCTCGCCGGTTTGGCTCAGTGGACAGAGCGTCGGCCTGTGGACCAAAGGTCCCAGGTTCGATTCTGGTCAAGGCACGTAGCTCGGTTGCAGGCTCCTCCCCGGGCTCATGCAGGAGACAACCCATTGATGTGTTTCTCTCACATCGATATTTTCTCTGTCTTTCCTCCTCTCTTCCACTCTCTCTAGAAATCATGGGAAAATATCCTCAGGTGAGGATTCAAAAGGAGAGCATGGAGCCAGTCGTTGGTTCAAGCCTGGCTGTGCAACTCACCAGCTGTGGCCCTTGAGCAAATGACTTCACTGCTCTTGCCCTCATCCCCTCATCAGTAGGCACAGATATAATAGTAGCTACTTCGTAGGATTTGTGGAAACTAAATGAGATAAGACAGCATTTAATACACACTAAGGGTCAATAAACATTGGATGTTGCACTTGTTGGCGATATTATTGTCAAGGTCACTAGCGTCATTATTGTTCCTACCTGTAGTTCAACATCCAAGGAGTGACACTTCCTCTAACAAGCCATTCCCGCCCTTCCAAGAGCAAACCCCCAGTTCCCTCTTCTGACCACGGCATTTTTATCCGAATCAAAGCTCTGTTGCCTGTGTTTACCATCCTATCACACTTTGAAAAAATACTTACATGCACAATTACATATAAAAGCACAATACATTAAATATGTATCATATATATTGCATATTACATTAAAATGTTCTTGTACTGGCTTATTGTCTGTCTTGCCTCTATGAATAGAATGGGAGTCTTCTCTCATTTTAGAATTTTATTACATTTGACAACAGGGCCTGTATTCTCTCAAATGACTGGGAAGCCCAGGGTGGCATTGCTGGATCCAGAGTTCAAAGGAGGCCACCAGGGCTCTTGCACTCATTATCTCTCAGCTCTACTTGCTTTTTCATCATCAGATACATTTTCCTTCCTGGTCCCTGGCAGTTCCAGAGAGAGAAGGGCATGTGTTTGCTAAAACCTCTAGGGAAAAGCCCTGTGGCAGACTCTGATTAGCCCATTTGGAGTCACATGTTCATGCATGAACCAATCACAAATGGCTGTGGGTGTGTGGCGTATTCTGATTGGCTAGTCAGGGGCAGACCTCACCCTGGCTGGCAGGAAAGTAGAGTCAGCCTTGACCAAATCAAATAGAGGGAACAGGAATATTATAGAAGGGGTGAGGGGCCATTTCCCAAACAATTCCGAGCAGGCAGTGATAATAAGCACCCCTCCACTGGGTCTGCACTGGATACACATTCCTAGCAGGAAGCAGCCACGGCATAGGTGCTCAATAAACACTTTTAGAACGAACAAGTCCTTTCCAGTTCTTGCCTCCTTGGTGCCTAAAAAGACACGGGCAGGAAACGCGAGGGGAGGTTCATCCCAACATCAAAGCTCGCCCCGGCACCGAATAGCAGAGCGATTTTGAGTAAGTTCATTTCTCCCCTCCGAACATCTGTTTTTCCCTAAAAAAACAACATAAAAAAACACATTTCATCTGTATCTCTCAGGAAAAGAGGCCTTTTAAAGTACAAGCGGACACAAATGGGTGCTGCCGATAACAATGGAATTGGAAGCCTGTGTCTGGGCAGCCCCTTCGAGACTTGGCACTCGCTGGGCACAGAGGATGTGGGGGCAATAGGACCTCCATGCCTGTTCTCTCCTTTAACAACTGTGTAGTATTTATATGAACACTTTGGCTAAAGAAAAAAATAATATGGGGTGTGTGAGAGTGAGAGAGAGAGAGAGAGAGAGAGAGAGAGAGAGTAAACCAAGATTTAATGAAACCTCAGGAGTTTTCAATCTGCTTTCCTAATAAAGTTTACTCAGAAACATTGGATCGGCAGCGACTGTCGAGAGACCCCAGGGCTCTTTGTGTAAATTGAAAAGACTCGTGTGCTTGCTCCTGCTTTTATTATGGGAATCACACTCAATGTGATAATTTTTTGAGGCGTGTTTGCTGTCAGCTTCTAATTGTGCTTGTTCATAAGCAGCGAATCGGAACGGGCCGTCTCAATCCATCTGTGATTACAGTCACCAAACATAGAAATCTTCCCATCAGACCTGAGAGAGAAACACCTCGCCTTTCAGTGCTTCGGGTCGCGTAAATGCCGGTTTCACAGCCTCTCGGAGGGAACGAGGCCTCTGCCCCTTCCCTCCCCCGCTACCCCCACAGCTGCAGCTCACGGCTCAAGTCGCCTGTGATGCCATTCGGGGCTGCATTCTCGCTGCCCAAATCCGAGATGCCATGCCAGGTACTCAAACGTGGACCCTGACCAGTCTTGCTGACCTACGCTTAGCAGCCGTTATGTGGAACTCAGAATTAAGCTGATGGTCAGTACCCCATGTGCACTCGGCTATACTTTGTTTTATACACATCTTCTCGCAGTGAGAGTAAAACTATCCTCCCAGCAAAATTCAAAGCTCTTTTAGGATTTCCTCTAAGTTTAGAACTGGGGGGAGGGGAAACCCTCAGCTGCCATGTAGTCCAAGCTTGATTTAACAGGTGCGTACACTGAGGCTCGGATAAACTGTCTACCCGTTGTTGTCTAAGGCACGGCCCTAAGCACATAGTAGATGCTAAATAAATCCTTGCTAGTGTGAACCGAGTTGAATTTCAGCCTGGCATTACTTTTTAACATAGTTGGTGATTTGCCAGGAAAAGAATATGTAGAGATCAAACTCAGCGTGGTGCCAGTGACACCACGGTGATGACAGGAGGTGGGGGGCAGCCGCGCAGCCCTGCAGGCAAGGCACACGGCTCCCCCGTCTCGTGTCAGCCTGGCTCTTGCCCTTCCAGTGGGACCTGGCTCCCACCAGGAGCTGTTCAGAGGCTGGACCCCCGCCTGACATCCAAAAAATTCCCTGAAAGCGATCTACAGGGAGACTTCCAACCTTGCCCCTCACACTTCAGATCTGTCCACACCTTTGCCTAGCTGATCCCTCATCAGAAATGCTCTTACTCCCTTTACCTCTCACCCACCCGGTTCCCCCACATCAGCTAGTCTGTGGGTGCAGAACCAGTGCAGCCTCTTCCCCCGAAAAGAGTCACTGTCACAGCTCAGTTCCTCAGGACCTCCCAGGGTAGACAGACCTCGGGCAAGGCCCTGTGCCCTCATTGTCTCATACAATTATTCAGAAAACCTCATAAAGTCATATTATTTTATCCCTTTTCCAGATCTGAAAACTGAGACAGAGATCAGGAAATTATCCTCGCTCACACAACTAGGAAGTCATCAAATGAGTGTCCACACCCCTGGGTCTGACCCCAGGGCCTGAGATCATGACCTCGCTCAGAACCCCTTGGCCTGGGTGGACCACCTTCAGAGGCTGTCGCTGCGTGGAGTCTGGCTCGCCTGAGTGTGGAGCTGAGGTGCCTATGCCACCTCAGGGCACATCTGCTTTGAGCTGACAACCTATTGGTCCTGGGCGTGGCTGAGATGCTGGCACCCTGTGGGAGCGAGGCCCCAAGCGAAGTTAAAAGCCTGCAGAAATGATCTGTCGGCTGGGAGCCCGCAGGGATGTGCTCGACGCACAAGTCTCTGAGGTTTCACCACCTTTGCGCTCTGCACATGCCCCCCACCGTGTCAAGTTATTATTTTTGGAGTGTTCAGGGCCACGTGTAGCGGGAGTCCTGCCTGGGAGGCCTAAGCCGGGCTCTCTGTAGGACGCGGGCATGTCCCTGCATTGTGTCAGGGCTGTGAGCATGAGGGGCCAGGAGTCCACTGGGAAAGGACTCGCCCTGAGGGACAGAGAGTGCACATAGCTTGGTGGGGAGGGGAGGGAAGTCTGAGCAAGGTCCTCCCACTCTTCCCCCCCTCCCCGCCCCATAAGCCCCCAGGAGCTCTGAGTCCAGGCAGAGGGCTCAGGAAAGGAGCAAATAAAAGAAAAAAGAGCTCATTCACCAATATGGCCATGAGGGGGGACAACTCAGGACAGCACCCTGCCGTTCACTCCCCGGGGGCGGCACTGCTACTTCACTGTCACAGCACATGACAGCCACCCGCACGTCTGCTCCAGTCACAGAATGTGCCTGCGTCTGAACACGCACCCCAACCGAAGGCCAGATTACTGCCACCCTCTCTCGTGCATCTTTGTGTCAGATGTGTCTTTCACATTAAATATAATTTTTCAAACCATATTTCTGCACAATTCTTGCTGGTTTTACTCGCGGAGCTAGCCCACCCACCATCAGTCCCTCTGGGAGAAGAGCCCGCCCAATGCAACGGGCACTTGTCATTCAACAAGGAACCCACACATGACTGGGCTTCGAGGGCCACTTGGCTGTGGCTCCTGGAGGCTCAATGCCAGGCCCAGGGCTCCCCCAAGATCCCCTTCTTCAAGTGGTACAGCGGGTTCCCGTTTCCAACACACCTTTCCCCTTAGGCAAAGCTCCAACTACCATAGGGCAAGTGCACACAATTCTCTTTTTTTGGTCCCTGGAGTTCTTTTCTATCATGTCTGCCTTGCATATGAGATTATAAATGTGTCCAGGTCAAGAAGCATGTTATATGCCTCTTTGTATCTCTCACATGCCTAGGAGGAACAGACGCTCAATACATGCTGATTGACCACATTTGTGAAGAAAGGGACCACAAATAAATATTGTCCTGTTATTTGGGGGAACCCGGGACTCTTACATTTCTTTGTCCCTTTCAAGTTTCTGCAACATGAAGCGTGCACGTGCCCTGACCGGAATCGTACTGTGACCTCCTGGTTCATAGGTCAGCGCCCAACCACTGAACCACACTGGCCAGGTGAATTATAAAGCCTTTTAAAATAAAACTCTGTTGCACACTTCATGCTGCAGAAACTCGAAAGGGGGGGTGCAGGAGACAGCCGATCAATGATTCTCTCTCATCACTGAAGTATTTATCTCTCTCTCCCTCTCCCTTCCTCTCTGAAATCAATACAAATACATTTTTCTGAAAAAAGGATTTATAATTCACATGTGAACGCAGGTTTTTCTCGGCCTTCTCCTTACAGCTCCCATTCAGAAAAGAAGGCGGGCTCCTAAGTTTGGTGACCACACTCGCTGTCTGTCACTAGCTCCTCTGGTGCCACTGTCACCAACTGTTCCCTTCGCCTCTCTGTGTTCTCCGCAAACAGCTTGAAGAGAAAAAAAATCTGAGCGTGCCACCAAGACAACAGACTCTAATTGCTGTTTTTCATTCGAGCCTAATGACTCTCTCCTTACAGCTAACCCATAATTACTGTTCAGAGTTCAGTGCATTCATTCAGTAATAATGAATGATGCATTCCCCCTCACATATCTAATTTAAATGGTCTTTTCTAAATGGTAGCTATGACATGGTGACAAGATAGTACATAAGCTCAGATTTCTGTGGTTGTTAAGTACAAATATTTTGATAAGTGCAGCTAATATGAGATATTTCCTCCTAGCTGGGTACGATACACATTGAAATATGACATTGGTACCATCTGTTCTTCATCATAAATATAAATGAAGTGATAATGAGCAAAACGTGATAAGGACTATCAGGATGATTGCACTCCCATGGTTTAACTTGGATCTTCATTAATCTAAAAATAAAACAATCTATGAATGACAAATGAACACATTTTTACCGATGCCGTGCAAGTCTTTTAGGATGTGGGCTATGTTCTCGTCACTTAAAATGAGACGTGAAGAATGCAGAAGAGATTTTTTTAAAGCTTGTATGGAGTTCTTTGTTCAAATCATTAACACGCTGTTCCGAGGGTCTGTCTCAAACCCGGACGCCTAGCTGGCCTGGTGGTGGTGAGATGGAAGCAAGAAAGACCTCAGTCCAGACCCTTCCTCACTGAGTGACGTTGGCCAAGTTACCTCACCTCTCTGAGCCTCCATCTCTTTCTCTCCCGCGGTTGCAATGAGAGCTTTGTGCCACCCCAAGTCTGGTGCCCAGCACAGTGCCTGACCCCACCCAGGGCTCAGTAACTAGACCATGAGCTGACAGGCCAAATCCATCAGCTCTACTTAAAATCAACCCCGAAGACGCCGCTTCCACCTGTCTCCAGTAATGACATCCCCACATCTGAAACAGTGGCTGCGGGGCCAGCTGGTACCCCGTTCCCAGGCACTCCTTGCTGCTCCCTCGCCTTTGGGGCCCTTCCTGCTCCTTCCCACCTTTAGAGGCCTGTTCCACCCTCCAAGGCTCTGTTCAGGTCATGTCTGCAGCTTTCACTGATGCTTCACCCAACCTCTGGCTCCCCGGTGGTGACTCTCACTGGGACCTCCTGCAACTGGCCAGCGTGGCCATGTGACTTCGCACATCTGTGGCTCACATCCCGAGACAGAGCCCGAGCTGCTACAGCTCAGGGCCTGTCAGCCATCCTTCTAGCCCTGGGCCTTAAGAGGTGGGACTCAAAGCTTCGGTTCAGTGGGAGATGAAACAAGCCAGCGATGCTCAAAGATTTAGGGCTAAAATAACGTTCATGTGATACTACCCTGCGTGTTTGGGAAATCATTTCTGCGTTTCTCGTGGAAATGGCTATGGCAAGCTTCTATCACTGAAACTCGGCGTTGTCTCGCTCCCAGAGCGCTTTGCCTCTGCTCGCCATGTGTGAACGAATAGTTCTGGAGTCTGCGGGAGAGGTGCAAGCCAAAGTCCAGAATGATGAAGTCAAGCACAAGACACTATTTTGGGCTCTAACGAGGAAAACACACGGACCGTGTAGGGGAAAGCATGCATCATTCGCCAGCCATCCACATGGCTAGTTATTCGACTCAGGGTCTGGTCTACTGGGATGAAAACTACAGATAATACCCTGGCACGTGCCACAGCTGACTAGGCACAAAGAGGTTACCCTGTTTCCTAATGGAAAACATACCAAGTAAATAGAGTGTGCAACACATTACCGAGTTTCAATCATTGTTTCTGTTGGCAGAATTCTGCACCAGGTTCTACATTCATTAAAAAGTGACCTGAAAATACTGTGAATAAATTTAAAAAGGAGAATATTGGCTTAATGATCTCTTTAAAGTTCAGTTATTCTGCTGTATCTAGACTCCCGAGTACATTTAACTCATTATCACTCTTGTTAGGACAACACTTCTTTATAAACGCTCAAAACACTTAGATATTGAAAAGGGTGTCTTAATGAGGGTGGAGTGTGGTAATTGTAGTTAAATCCATCTATTTTGTATAAGCTATTTACATTTTGATAATAAACTGAATCAAGTAATCTTGGGGGGAAAAAATGACCATTTCATTTAGGTGTCTCCATAGTTCCAGGTGGGGATTTATTTCCTATCTTGATCCCTTATAGAGAGGTTTCAATACTTCAATGCATAGCCGTTAGAAGTTGTTAAAAATAAACAAATGACACCCTTATTATTCCAACCTCATGTTGTAATTATTCCTCCTACCTTATGAATAAATGGAAAGAGAACATCAAAACTCCGAGGAATCTCTGCTGATCACAAACACTTGCACGTTTCCTGTGAATGCAAGTCAGAAAGTTGGATTAAGAGCGACTCTTGCAATGGGAAGCTGATTATTTATTTTTAAAAAGGTAGCATTCCTGTTTTCTGCAATTAACTATTTTCTTGCAGAGCAACAGGCATAGAAAAATCACATATCCACGGTGATTTCTTTTTCAAAGAAAACAATTAGTGCCCATATCAAAAAAGCTAATTCAGATTAATTAAAGACCAGCCATATCGGTTAAATATAATACTTCCTCTTTCACTTAACTGGGTGTATACAAAGTGTTACTAAAAAGTGTTGGGCTTCAAGATAATGAAGAATGACAGTTGAAGGGTCTGAAGCTTGGAAGAAAAGTTTAGGGTCTGTAGCCATTTTAATTGCACATAATTATGAATAAAGAAGTGGAACGATTTGATTTCTGGGCCTTCGTGCCATGAGAAGACTAATAAAAACAGTATCAAAATTGGTTATCCAAGTAAAATGGCAAGAAGCTGTTTTTCATTCCACAATGTAAATGGAAATTAAGTGAAATGCTGAATAGCTTTGGTTCCATCTTTTCATTTATATGATACAATGATAATTCAAGATCTAGCGGAAACTAGTGATGGAGATTTAGAACAAGTAAAGTGGAACATACTTTTGAAATATTTTATTTTTCATTTAGAGAATACAGAAACGTATTATGAAGGAGATAAAAAATCCACCTACTTTGTACAGAATGTCTCCAGAAGGAAGCGCAAACTGGTAAAGGTTGCATCTGGGGAAGGGGGCTGACAGTGAGGGAAGGGGTAGGAGAGGTGGGAATCTTAACCTTTTATTAGGTTAAAATGTTATTTTTTTTAAGTTAACTTGACTTATCTTTAAGAAATGATTCATAATCACATCAAAGGTTAGACTATTTACATTGGGGTAAACCTCCAACCTTTTTCTATAGACTTACATACTTTTTTTCTTTTCCAAAATTGGGGTCATTGCATATTTTATAACCGATTTTGGTTCTGAGCTTCTCGCGTGTTATTACGTGTTCTCCTGAAACTTAATTTACTAATAAGCTAATAGTGTTCATTTGTGGATGTATCACTTACTTAACTAAACCCTCTGTGGTTGGCAGCTAGCATACCTCCCATTTTCCATTGATGTATATAGCTCTGCAGTAAACATTCGTATACTTAAATCTTTCCATACCCCCCTGATTATTTTCATAAGATCTATGATATCTTGTTGATATCGCTTGTGGGAATAATTAGAGTTGAATTATTGAGTCCAAACAAGTAAACATTTTAGAGCTTTTGAAACACGTGACCAACCTCTATTCCAGAAAGAGGTTATCAGTTCACATTTTCCCAGAAGTCCATGGGAACACCTTTTTCCCAGCATTTCCCAACCCTAGGAGAGACTCTGGGGGGATGCTAGGATGCACAGTGGTCTACTGAAGTTTTCCAACCAAAACAGGGACTTCCAAACAGCCATGAGTTCCACAAATCTTTTATTCCAAAATTTGGATGCTGTAGAAATGCTGCCATAGTTCATTCTACAAACTACATGTTCTCACTTTGGGGTTTAAAGGAAGTGGGATGGGTCCTACACGTCCCTCTGCGAAGGAAGACATCCCAAATGCCAAGAATGGGTTCCCTGCTTGGAGGGCTGAAAGTGCTTTTTGAACATCAAAGTGTTCCAGAACGGTAGGTCCTGCAACTCCCTCACCCATGTCCTCAGCCATTCCCGCACCAAGAGAGAATCTAAGATTGAGGGTCATATACACCCTCTAGGAATTCACCCTCCGAAAGGGCAGCCTGTCCACTCGGAAGCCTCACTTCCTTTATGGTCTGTCACCTCCTCAGATCACCTCTTTTGGAAGGTGCAGCAGACCAGCAGAATGCCGTGACTGTAGTCCCCCCTAGGACAATTACCAGAAAGGACTGTAATCTGCTTGTTTGCTTAGAACTAAAACATATGCCTTTAGCCCGGCTGGCGTGGCTCAGCGGTTGAGCATTGACCTATGAACCAGGAGGTCACAGTTCAATTCCCGGTCAGGGCACATGCCTGGGTTTCCAGCTGGATCCCCCAGTGTGGGGTCTGCAGTAGGCAGCCAATCAATGATTCTCTTTCATCATTGATGTTTCTATCTCTCCTTCCCTTCCCCTTCCTCTCTGAAATGAATAAAAATATATATTTTTTAAAAGCATATGGCTTTATGGTAATACAGTAGTAATGTGTCTTTGATGAATTTTGAAATAATAGCAAAGCACACAGAAAAATAAATATTACCTTTAATTCCACCATTCAGAGATCAACTGTTAATATTCCAGTGTATTTCTGGTAACCTAGTATCCAATCTGTGTATATGCATATTCTTACTTTGTAAATATGGGATAATGTTATACATGCTGTTCTGTAACCTGCTTTTTCACTTAATATGTCATGTTTTTCCAGGTCATTAAATATATTGCAAAAATGTTTTTGAAGTTTGATAACTTATAGAATTCTGTCACCTGCATGCATCATTTTTTTAAAAAACCAATCCCCAGTATTTCTTTCCAAGTGTATCTGTTATAGTAGGATCTCTCTTACCCATCTGTATAATATTTAGCAAATGCCCCAGACACATGGAATGGTCATGAGCTAAACCTAGAATCCTTTGAAAAGGCTGGATATGGGTGAGGTACTTTTAAAAAAAAAAATGGGTTCAGTAATTATAGTAGAGACCAAAATTAAATATAGAATAATTCTGTATTTATATTGGTTTGAAATTCTTGCTTCAGTTTGAAGAGATTAACTTTGGAAATGATAGGGAATGCCTTGTCCACTTATTGAATGTGACAAAAACAATATGAAATGTAGTCAACAAGCCCATACTCACAGAAAAGGCCTTGGCCTCCTATCAAAATACGAGCGAATTAAAGCACATATATATGTTTTAAGTAAAAATAAAACATTTTGAATAAAGTTTTCATATGTCACCTTTTGTAACTCCCTGCTTTGACCAACTTTTTCAGTTAACTGGCTGATAACCAGTTTTAACTTATCAGATGAGATTTCTGATCCATGGATAGCCTTGTAGCAATACAGCTTTATACATGGAATGGGTACCTCCTTTAATTTGTTGCTGAAACATGTTGGCCCCAATCTACCATGAAAACAAACTGAACATAAGTAATGTAGGTGATTTGTGAGATATATGGGCATTTTCTACTTCTTCTTTTATGGATTTACAAATGGCCATTTTCCTCCGAATATAAAATCCCTTTCCTGGGAAAGCCCTGTTTTATTTATTTATTGTTTTAAAATATATTTTATTGATTTTTTTACAGAGAGAAAGGGAGAGGGATAGAGAGTTAGAAACATCGATGAGAGAGAAACAACAATCAGCTGCCTCCTGCACACCCCCCACTGGGGATGTGCCCGCAACCAAGGTAAAGCCCTTGACCAGAATCGAACCTGGGACCCTTCAGTCTGCAGACCAACGCTCTATGCACTGAGCCAAACCAGTTAGGGTGAGAAAGCCCTGTTTTAAACGGCATGTTCTATTGTTTATAGTTAGAACTACTTCTCGTTTCTGGAGACTTTTAATGTAAGTTCTCAAAGGCATCTTCCCTTTGCGGAGATAATGGCTAGGCTGGAGGACACTTGGATGCTGGCAGTGCTAGGGAAATGTCACATCAGGAAGTGGTATTCTTTCTTGTCAGAATCAACCAACCATGAAAACAGCAAGTTAAAGGGTGTCCCATCTGCCAGTCTCTCTAAATGCTGTGGCAGCCCCAGCTCATTCAGGAGGCCCTGAGTCACCAATAGAAAGAAGCGCCCATAGAACTTGCTACATAAAGAGGGAATCAAATTGATCTGGAAAGTTACCCAGTGATGCTGTGATATGAGAAGCAACTTCATTATTATAACTTTTTATACTATAACAAAGGTGTGCTTCATTTAAAGTTGTTTCATAGCATTAGTTATTGCTCCATCTTGAGCCTTTGGAAGTGGAGCACTGTTAGGCAACTGTTAATGTTATTAGGATAAAATTCTCCCTATTTATTATTAAGTTTGATTTTCTCTTCAGATTCTCTTCTTCTTATTGGGTCATTTAATCACTTTCCATCTCCACAGTCAAACATCTGTTCTGATTCCCATTCCACCAGCATCTCCTTTCGTTCTTTCTCTTTCAGCTCCAATTAGGAGTTTGCTAATGCTTGGTTCTCCACTCAGATCTTGGACCTTGCAATTAATTTTAATCAGGCTTGTTAACACTTTTTTTAATATGTAAGAAATAAGCAAATATGTAACTAAAAGCCATTTATGTCTTTTATGAAGGAAACAAATATGCAATTAAAAACTCCTTCTCTGGGTGACTTTGCAATAAATTAACTTGTTTTGTCACTATTGTGCCTGTATAATGTCATTTTCTCTGGAGTTTTGACAGTCAGATTTTTTTTTTAAATCATTGGCAAAATTAGCAAGTAATATTAAGATCTAAGAAATGACAATTAGTTTGTGAATTAGGTGGGATATGCAATGTGTTAATTATTGAGGGACCAGGCTGCATGCAATTATAATTTAGCATCCAGATAATGATAATGTAGTAGGCTTCTGAGTGTCTAATGAAGCTAAAAAGTGTTCATTACCAAGAAATTAATTCTCAGCTGCTTTAACCAGTCTTTAGAATGTCTATACAGAGGAAAAGATCGTAATAATCATTATTGTTCGCAAATAGAATAACAACACGGAATCCTGAAAATGTATTAGCGCTATCATTTATTGTTAGAGGTCCCTGCACACTGACAGGGAATTTTCCCAAAGATTCAGAAATATGGTGGACCACGGAGATCTCTACTTCTAACGCGCTCTGTCAGTCATCGAAAGTAGCGGTTGCCAACCAGTGGTCCGTGAGGTCCGAAAGGTTGGCGACCGCTGATCTAAAGGTCAAAGAACAGCAGAAGAGGAAAGAGCATGGAGACCAGAGATGGATCAGGATATCCTACATCTGCTTTAATGGACCCCACATTTTTAATACAATTTAGAAAATATCTTCTTAACTTGACCTAGTGGTACTCTTGATCTAATGTGTAATTTGGAAGCTCAGTTTCACGTCAATTTCCTTCTTCAATAGGAGCCCACGGTATTCTAGGAGCTGGAAAGTCAGTGACAAGTCGTATCTCAAGGAGACCCCCCATTTTGCAGGGGATCAAACAGAGAAACAAGTCCTTATATTCCAGCATCGTAACTGCCCTGACATAGGAACAAAAGTCTGATTGACAGCCTACAAAGTCCTTCTGTCTGCTGAATGGAAAGTAGATGGTGGGACACAAGAGTGGAAACAGTGAGACCACCCAGGGCATTACCTTGGTCCATGAGAAAGACAATGGTGGTCTGTACAATGGTGGTAGCACCAGAGAGACAAAAAAAGGTAGAAGGATTGAGCTATATTTTGGAGGTACGATTGTATCCAGGATTTGGCTTGAAACACGAGAGAGATGATACTATTGTTAGAGATGATACTGATTTGACGAAGATTGGGAAATGAAGCAGGTTAGAGGGAAATCTCAAGAGTCCTGTTTGGAGGTATGTTAAGGCTGTAGTGTCTATGGGAGACGTGAGTGAGAACATCACGAAGGCTCTGGAGTTTAGAAGTGAGGTTGGATTGGCTATAAAATGTGGGTAATCGTTAGCATTGAGATGGTTGTGGAGGCCTAGAACGAATGAGAATACCCAGGGAGGAAGTGCAGAGAGAGAAGACAGAACCCAGGAGCAAGCCTCAAGGAACTGGCATTCAGAGAACCAGGAGGGAGAAGAGGCATTGGCAAAGGAGATGGAGCAGGTCCAGCCAGAGGCTCAGGACAAACAGGAAAGCACAGCCTCATGGAAATCCAGGGCGGACAGAGTTCCAAGGGGAAGAGAGACAAGTAATCTGATACTTGTGCTAAGGTTACTCATTGCATCACTGTTGTGATTGCAATAAATCAGCAACAACCCGGAAGCCCATCATGAGTGACTGAAGAAATAAGTGGGGGTCCGTCCTTACGAAGGAATACTCCACAGCTGTAGAAAAGAAGGAGTGATTTCCAAAAGGTGCTATTACAGAATTCACTAAGGAAGAACAGCAAGGTTCTTTCGTATGTTATTTGTACCAAAAAGGGGGAGAGGTATATGTGGAATTGCTAGAATATGCATTGAATATTTAAGCAAGATGCAAAATAGGCTGCAAAGGTGGTTGTCTATAGGGAAGGGAACTGGATGACTCAGGAACAGGGGTAGAAGGGATAAGCTTGCTTTTAATCTTGGTAATGTCGCTTTTAGACGTTAAAATTTTTATTTTATGCTATGTACCTTGACTAATCAACATCAAGAAATAATATAGCTTCATGTTTATTATGTTGTTGTTTTTCACGGCCTTTTCAAGGGTTATAATATGTACACTGCTTTAATACCACATTCACCACAGTTATTTAGATAATTCCATGCTTAATTGGTTTCTATGCTCACTGTTGGTCCTTTATAAATTTTCATCACACACATTTCCTCATTCATGCAGTCTTTACTTTGCTCATCTCTCATGTGGCTGCAGTATATGTTCATGTAATTTTATCACAAAAACTAGATAGATGAATATTTTCTGAGTCCTTAAACATGTGAGAATTTCTGTTACTTTCATACAAAAATAAGAAATGGTAGGACAGAGTTCCAAGGGGTGCTAAGGTTACTCATTGCATCACTTAGCTTAGGGTCTTAGTTTAGGTTCTGCCCAAAACAGCCTGAGATTTTGGAGCTGTTCCCAGGTAACAGCAATAAGGGAATAGGGAGAGACAGGAAAGATGGAAAAACCCATAATGGGTATGTGCTTGAGCTGATTACCGCTGTGAGCAACTGGGGACCCGTGGGAAACCATGTAGAATGGGTCTCAACATTGTTCCACAAAGCCTGGGAAGCTGGGGCATTCGTCCACAAACTTCTATCTCCAATTGGTCAAAATTCTCTTTTACTTCTGGCTTCTAGAAGAGCTCCCAAATAGCGTAAGTTGGGAAAGATGTCTGGGAACTGGTACTAGAGGCAGCTGAAATCACGCACAAAAAGCATGTGCTACAGCTGACCTCGGAACTCTTACATGGAAGCCCTTTTTACTCACAAACCTTCATGAATGTTGTTCCATTGTCTCATGGAATCTAACACTGCAGAACATTCTGTAGCCAACCTGACTTTTTTATTTTTTCCATTCTAGGTAACCAGAAATGCTTTTAAAATTCAAAGAGTCAAGATATGGATGTTTGTCTAGGGCTTGGCAATTTTTAGTTTATTTTACCTATACATGCAGTCCTCTTTCAATTTATAAATTCAGCTCTTTCTTCAGTTCAGGAAAGTTTTCTTCTATTATATCTTTGAGTATTTTTCTTTTCTTCAGCAACTCCACTTAGACACATATAGCTATGTAACAATTATTATCTTTCTGATTAAGTTCTCCACTTTGACCTTTTCCTTGGCATTCTGTGAGAGTTTTCCCATGCCTGATTTCCACATGGGTATGCATTTTCAACAGTGTCCGTCTGCTCTTAAATGATCAGAATATTCTTTTAAGTACTATTTTGGCATTGTTTCCATTAATGGTTTCTCTACTAATTGTCATTTTTTTTTCAAGATTGCACATCAATACTTTTCCTATTCTTATAAGGATTATATATGCAAAATTTATTTCTTCAAATATATATTCATTATCCCTTTACCTGCCACATATCAACTCTTATGACATAGAAGCTTTTTACGAGTTCCTTGTTGGTTTCCTGTTTTGAGGCAGTTCTCCTCACGACTATGATTTGTCTCAAACAAGTAGGGGTGGGGTGATATATATTCCTGGGTTCTCCACTCTGGTTCCCTGAGTACTATTAGAATGTCTTAGTATTAAGGTAGACGGCTGGATGATGTTAGTTTGTAGAACATTTCAGCTTTCATCAGTCTGTGAGAGTTGGGAGAGGATAATGGAGCAGGCAGGGCTAAGGGCTGGTGCAGTCCCAGCAGGGAACTCTGTCCTTGAGCGACCTTCCTCTTTGTCCCTGCACAGTCTATTGTAACCACACACAGGGACCACTTTCTAAATCTGGTTTCCTCTAGGGGCTTAATGGGCCACTCTCTGGAGAGATGCCTCTTTTGGACCACCTGCCCACCCCAGCAGGGCCATGTCCCTACCCTTCCCACTGCAGGGAGGATGGGAGGCTCCCCTCCAATTCTGAGAGGTGCTCCCTGCTGGTTTCTCAGGAAGAGAAGTCAAAACTGAAACTACCGTGACTCCTTCCACCCTATCCCATCCTCGCTACCCCAAAGGCAGGGCCAGTGTCATGAGTATGCACCCTGTGCCCTGTGTCCAGAAGGGCCCTGTGCTTGATCCTGCTGTTACCATCTTTAAAGTCCCAATGATTTTTTTAATTAAGGCCCTGAATTGTCATTATTCATTAGAGCCCACAAATTATGTAACCAATCGTGCCCAAAAGTTGTTCCTTGAGGTTTATGGCTTAACAGTTAACCTCTGCCAGAGGGGCCCTAGACCCTTGATCCTGGTCATGCCCTATCTGCTCCATTAAGTGGAAGCAAGGAAGAAAAGGGATAAGTAGAACAAACACCGCTAGGAAAGGTGAGAAGCTGGGTGCTTTGGCCTTGTGAAACCACAAAGAAATGGTCTAGCAGAAGCACAGTCATTAAATGCAGAACCAGGCCTGGCCAGTGTTGACGCGTTTATCAGAGGGTCACTGGTTCGATTCCCAGGCGGGGTGCATGCCTGGGTTGTGGGCTCGACCCCTGGAAGGGGGTTTGCAGGGGGGAGCCAATCAGTGTTTCTCCTTCATTGATGCTTCTATCTCTCTATCCCTCTTCCTTCCTCTAAAACTTAATTTTAAAAATATTTTTAAAAAAATAAAATAAAAACAGAACCAGAATACCGCTCATAGGTAAACTCTCCAGACAAAGCCCTGGTCTGTCCTCATACTAACCCACCTAGTTTCTAAAACCCCACCAGTGAACGGTGCTGAGCTATTTGGGGGGAGGACGTTACAGTCATGACCTGGATTTGAGTCTATCGCGAACGTGCTCTCTTCCACTTCCCATCGCCTTCCCTGGATATCATCCTACCTCAAGTTTTACCGGCTAACGCTGAAGGACAGATTTGGGAAATGTCATGCATCAGGTCTGCAAGGCTGTGGCCTTACTGCATTCTGACAGTCCATCGCTGAGCAGGCCTGCATCTGCTCTGAAAAACCAGAACCCACCTGCTCAATAAAATCCTAGTAAGCAGAGATGGTGCTAGCCTGCTGGCCGAACAAGCTGATTTATTTGCTAACATGAATCATTTGGTGTAATGAAAGGAATATCTAACAATCCGGAGGCTGTGATGGGAAGATGGCCTCTCATTTTAAAAATAAATGTCAAGTCTTCACCGAAACATTTATTTTTGGTAAATGCTGAATGCCTGCCTGGGCATTTAAATAGCAGCAGTAGACCTTAATCAGACCCATGGGGGCGCTCCGGGACTGGCTGGAGAGAACAATTGACTTTTGTTGACTAAGAAGGAGCTGGAAGTGTAATGCTGACTACTGTATATTCCCTGGAGGGGTGTCTGGGGAGGAGGAGGGAGAAATGATTATCCAGCCATTTGGATGTGTTTGTGCATTTGAGCCAAAGGACTGACCTTCTTGTCTACTCCCTCTGTAGGAGAAGGGGCTCTGCAAGGTCATCTAACTCACTCTCTCTGTGTGTTCAGAGTCCACCAGCTCACGCCAAGGCCAAATACACCAGCATAAACTGCAGCACCAGAAATGGGAACCAGAGACACGGGCTGTATTGTCTGGTGGAAGGAATGCATTTCTTACTCATTTCTGAAGCTTCTTCACCATGTGCCACTGAAAACAGCAACAACAACCGAACAAAAACACAGCCACCCCCAGTCATTGACCAAGCTCCCAGGATGTGTTAAGCGCTCTCTGCTCCAATAGGCGGAGGTTGTGCTCACGTTCCCAAGTCCAACATTTGGCACGTGATTAAACCGAGTCCAGCAGCCAAGACCACAGATTGCTAAATGTGCCTTGCGCTATATCTCTACCGACAGAGGAAGCCTGGCGGCCTCTGAGAACCCTGTCAGCACAATGGAAAGAGCATGTCCCTTGATGAGGACAGAACGCCAGCATTTTCATAAAAATGAAGATAAAGCAAAGCCCTCCCTGGGGCACCCCGATTCCTGGCTCCAGGAGAACCTCACTAGGACCTGGGAATGCCTATGTCTCTCTCCGGCCCCAGCACGTCCCCGGACCAGGGCCCACCACCTCCCTCCCGAGAGCACACATGGCTTCCCGGGCAGGCAGGTGCCACTTGCTAACCTACAAACTCCAAATTGCCTCCTGACAAATGCACACGATACAAATCTCACAGGAGATGCTGCCTGGAGCACCCACCCCTTCCCGGGAGCACGGACCTGTCGGCTTCAATCTGCTGCAGGACCAAGGGCCCACCTCTGAACGGGATGGTGGGATTTCCTTACACTGCCACCAAACGAATGCAAGGCAAGGGCCATTGGAAAGTGAATTTTTCGTTTCAATGAGCATTTTGGGAAATTCAAAAGGCATGGGAAGGCAGCGAGCTTGGCAATGAGCAAGCTGCTATGTTAGTCCTTCCACTAGCACCTCCACCTGGCTTTCCTGGGGGAGGTGACATGGTGTCAACATGGCACTTTGGAAGTGACTGCTCACTGAGAATCAAATTCTTGGCTGGCCCCATCCTATAGGCTGTTGGGTTCTCTGTGGGGTTCCAGATGGTCACAGTATATACAGTAATTACGGTAACCAGGAAAGACTATATGCATCAAAGGAAAGAACCCTCATTTACTAAGGGCTACTAAGGACCACACACTGGGCTTAACACAATTTCACTTGGTCCTTCCTTCTATAGAGGTGACACCAACACCCAAACATGCCACTGACCATCCCAGCCACCCAGCAAGTGGCAGGTCAGGACCAGAACCCAAACCTCACCACCCAGGCTCACACTCCCTCTGCTTGTCCACTATCTGCCATGAGTATGGTGAGGCCTCTCTGGTCACTGGGAGGCTTCTTGGCCATGTGACCTGAGCAGTCGCATGGAGCCCACACTTAGAAGGGCCCTGAACTTGGAATTCTTAATAATCCTATATAATAAAAGCCTAATATGCTAAGTGTCTGGTTGTCTGGTCATCCGTTCAACCAATCAAAGCATAATATGCTAATGATATGCTAAGGCCTCTCAACCGCTCACTATGACGTACACTGACCACCAGAGGGCAGACGCTCTGACCTGTAGGTTAGCTTGCTGCTAAGGTCTGGCTGATCAGGGACTGAGGAAGATGGGCCAAAACGCCCTGGATCCCTCCCGCAGTCCCTCCCTGGCTGACCAACCTCCCGTGACCCGCCCCGGCCTCAGTCATGCACCATTGGGGTCCCTCGGCCTGGCCTGTGCCCTCTCGCAATCCGGGACCCCTCGGGGGATGTCAGAGAGCCAGTTTTGGCCTGATCTCGCTCAACACAGGAGCTGCCTCCTGGTGGTCAATGCGCTCCCACAGGAGGAGCACCACTCAGGCCAGAAGCTGGGCTCACAGCTGGTGAGTGCAGTGGCAGTGGTAGGAGCCTCTCCCGCCTCCGCGGCAGTCAGACATCCCTCGAGGGCTCCCGGACTGCGAGAGGGCGCAGGCTGGGCTGAGAGACCCTCCCCACCCTGAGTGCATGAATTCTGTGCACCGGACCTCTAGTGTTTGAATAAAGACCCTGAATATTCATTTTTCACTGGGCCAGCACACTGCATGACGGGTCCTGCTCTCAGGTATCACCTCACACACTCCCTGGGGCACTGTGTTCTCCCATCAGTAGCTGCCTCTCTGAGGCCCACTTTTTTTGTGTCTTTCCTTCCATCATTATTGATCTGACTAGGGAAGGACAGAGTAGAAAACACTTACTACTTACCTGTGGATACCATATCTCATCATCATGACAACCTAGAAAGGGAGCTACTATTATCCCCATTTGATGGAGGAAGAAACTGAGGCTCTGAGACGTTAACTTACTCACAACTGATGAAGGCCTAAATGACATTTAGACCCAAATCTATCTGACTTAGTCTTCCCACTACACTATGCTTTCTCTTTTGTCCATTCCACCAATCTGACTCCTATGCCAGAGATTGATAGATACCAACCAGGAGCCGACAATAAATATGTGTAAGCTTCACAGGCCACATGACCTCCATCACACTCAACCTTGCCATCACAGCATGACAGCAGCCATAGATAACACTTACACACATGGGTGAGGCTGATGCCGATGGAACTTTGCTTCTAAGACAAAGGTGGTGGGCCCGATCTGACCCAAGAGCTACAGTTGGCCGGCCCCGTTTTATACCAACGGCTATTAGAAAGCCCTCGTGACTTCTTAGCTCAACATGGCCTTCCCTTTATCTCAATTTCAAACTTCACAAGACAGAAATGAAGCAGGAACCAAAATTCCACTCAGATGGCTCAAGGACAGAGATGATAATGAAGAAATTATTATACAGAGGTGTAGGCAGGTAAAGGGAGCCAGCAGGGATGCTGAGCTGCACAGAGATCAGCAGAACCGGGACACTGGTACTACCCGTAAAGGCAGAGAGAGGAAGTGGTGTTGGAGTAGCCCTGGGAGAGGGAGGCACCATGGGAGGGGCCCCCCCGGAAGAGCTGACGTCCTGGCACAGTGCTGCAAATTCTAGAGACACAGCCCCAAAGCAGAGGAGGTTGACCCCAACCCCTCCCGGTTCCCTCTCAGTTTCCTGCCAGAACACCCCATTGGCCAGACCCTAAGGGAAGCCAGCCAGGAACGGTGCCCTGGTGATGCCACCTGGAAAGGCTACCCCTTCGGGGCACAGAGCAAGCGATAAGGGGTGGAGAAAGAATCTGGGTGCGGGAAATAGAATGCCAACACTCTTAATTACCTTCCGCTCCCTCACACCCAATGCTCAGTGGGGGTTGACTTAGGGATAGGCTTGTAACCCAAGCCAGGCCAAAGGGTCAACTCAATGCCCACATGTCCGGGCAACTGTAGAAAGGGGGCATGTAGACCAGGCCTTACGGATTTCATTCTAAAGGCAAGGGGAGGGGCAGAGAATCACAGAAAGTTTCATCAAGAAGGAGACATCAGGTGATGGAGGCTTCTGAGAGATCCTCTGGCCGCTGTGTGAGGAGTCATAAAGCTGGGTGTGGCCCTTTGGGCCAGTGAGATCCAGAAAAGTAAATGGTTTCAAGATATATTTTGTAGTTCAAACCTACAGCGCTCCTGCTCGCTCCAAGACAGATGCATGCAGGGCAGAAAAAAAGCCCTTGAATCTCCTCCGCACACGGCTCCCAGATAAAAGCAGCAGCAGCCGTCTCCTTGGCCTCACCCAGGAAGTAGCTGCAAGTCCGCTGACCCAAATCAGATTCTGAAAAAAGTGCTCAGAGCCCTGCTGTCTGCCATCCGCCCCCATGTGGTGAGGAAGGCTGTTTGCAGTCCTCAGGCCCAAGCTCTTTCTTAGAATTCACTGGGAAGATGGGAGGGACAATGTTGGAGGGAATGGTTTCAAAGATCCCCCAAATTTCAATTATTACCCTTAACCTGGATGCATAGGGAGAGAGAAACACAGCAAACCATGTTGGGTTGGCTTTCTTCAGCTGGTTATTCTGAGACGATAAAATGTTACGTAATTCTGTGCATACAATTGAACTTGAACCCTGGGGGGGAGAGGGGGGCGCTGAGTATTTTTGAGGGCTGTGCGTTGAATTGTGTCCCCCAGAAAAATATGTCTGTGTCTCACCCCGATACCTGGGGATGTGACCTCATCTGGAAACAGGGTCTTTGCAGATGTAGTGAAGACGCAGGTTCCGATGAGGTCATACTGGAGTGGGGTGCGTTTCCATCAAATATGACGAGGTTCTTGCAAGACGGGAAGAGACAGAGAGACGCAGAGATAACACCCGAGGTGGGGAAAGCACAGACTGGAGTGAGGCCGTCATGTCCAGGCGCCACCAGAGCTCAGAAAGGGAGTGTGGTCCTGCTGGCACCTTGCCTGTACATTTCTAGCCTCCAGGACTGAGAGAGAACACATTTCTCCATCTGCTGCCACCGGTTTGTGGTACCTTGTTGCTGCAGCCATGGGCAACACATATACTGGGGTTTTAAAATGGAATCAAATTTTGAGTTTTGCCAAAACTCCAAATTTGGACTTGGGAAAAAATATTTAAGATGTTTAAAAAGCCTACCTTTCAGCACCTTCCAACCACATGCCTATGTAACTTTTATTTCTTAGAAAGGTCTTCGGGATGATCTGGAAAGTTGTATTTTGAGCCTTTTCAGGCTTTGCTACATTGAAAAATCTAATATGTTTTTAAAAATTAAAAAGCACATTTGTAAACACTCATATAAGCAGATAATCTACACACACTAAAAAAACACATACATATATATATATACATATATATATATAAAGTTTCAAGTTATAGTTTCAGAATGGTATCTGACATCTATTAATTTAAATACTAGTTATGTGTGTGGGAATCTTTCTTGTACCTCTCGGTTCTTAGCCAAGTAGATACTGGAATACTAGCTGAACAAATGAAAATCAATATTAGTAGCATATTGATAGAGGCAAATGGTTTTTGTAGGAGAAAAGGCACTCATCCGAGGAACCTTTAATTAAAGACCAAATAATAAAGCAAAGAGTTGGGGTGGAAAATGAGATTCTTGTTTAGTTATTCCATGCCCCGTCCTCTAAGTTATCCTAAAGAGATTCCTCTCTCTCCTAGTTCTGTATGACTATTGTGGGGATGGAGAGATGGAGCGATGGAGGGAGGAATGGATGAATGGATGGATGGATGGATGGATGAATGAATGGATGGAAGGAAAGATACATGGATAGATAGGTAGGTAGATAGATAGATAGATAGATAGATAGATAGATAGATAGATCGACAGATAGATAATGATAGAACTGGGAAGAAGAGCCATACATTGAGCCATGAACTAAACTCAGCCAATCTAATTTCCAGCTATGAGTGTGGGCTTGGGTTCAGTATTACAGAATCTTGCCTTCAATGTTGCCTGCTTTTCCTAAGTTTTGCAGCCACTCAAATACTTCCCTCTTGCCTGATGGGAGGTCTCCTGGCCAAGGCAGTCTCCTATTTCAAGGGCCCGCAGAGATGATGAGGACTAGGCCAGGTAAACCCTCAAGGCTCCCTGCTCTCCTCCCCTTCCTTCCCCTCCTGACACCCCCAGATGCTCACATGGGTGTGGTCTGAGACATGGCCGCAGGAAGAGAGCAGCCACTCCACTCCCTCCGGGTGCCAGGGCACAGACAGGTTCACATGTGTAAGCTCAGCCCTTCATCTTCTGCCTGTTTATTATTTTTAACGGGCACCATGTGCAACCCATTGATTTAGGTTTTAATGTTTTTCTCTTCCTTCCTGGACCTTTGCAAGCTATTCCCACTATGGCAGCCAAGCAAGCACAGCTGGGGAACACACCCTATGCTAAGGCTCTGGTTCTGGGGAAGACTTCTTTTGTTTATTTATTTTTTTAAAATATATTTTTATTGATTTCAGAGAGGAAAGGAGAGGGAGAGAGAGAGATAGAAACATCAATGATGAAAGAGAATCATTGATTGGCTGCCTCCTGCATGCCCCCTCGGGTCAGCCTGCAACCCAAGCATGTGCCCTTGACTGGAATTGAACTGGGGACCCTTCGGTCCACAGGCCAACACTCTAGCCACTGAGCCAAGTGGGCCAGGGCGGGGAAGCCTTCTTTTAGATCCAGAAAGAAGGTCTGGGCGGCAGGGGAGCGGGGAAAGTGGATTGTGCCCTGGCCTGGACTGGAGGGAGTGACGTCACCCTTACTTGTCAAAGGGAGCCAGGCTCTGACACATTTATGGGAACCTGCTGTCACTGCCAACTGCGTACATGCTATCTCCTTTAATTGCATGATTAGTGTCATTTCTTCATCGGAAAGACCAAGCATTTTCCTGTTCGGTGGCATGAAGCTAACATAAAATCAAGCATGTGGTTCCTGAAAATATTCACAGTGTTTTTTAAAAATTGCCATAGTGCAGTAGTTGGGCAATAAATTTTCTTCGATGAGATGCTAAAAAAAGCAACACAAAAACACATGAACACGTGCTGTTATGCCCAAGGAGAGCTGGTTACTGATTTACAGGCAGTCTGTGCAAATCCTGTCCTCTTCTGCCAATGAGTTTATAATTTGGTTTGATCGTCTCCAGGTGTTTATATTTGCCTGTGATGTTACACACATAAAACTGGAGTAATAAACATATATCATCTTCCTTCCTTCATGAACGTACCCCTCGTGTGGGCACATTCGCAGCGAGTCCTAATGAATCCATCCATAGGCTAGCTGTGCTCACACTGACATACACCCATGACAATAAAGAAAGACGGGCCTCTATCCATCCACACCAGCAGGCGGTGTGAAAACAAGTTCTCCTCTCTGCACGTTTTCCCAGAGAGAGATGCCCTTACAAACAAGGAA
>NW_006284618.1:1307419-1318745 GCF_000327345.1 Myotis davidii
GGGACGCTTCCCATTGGAATGTTCAGAGGCCTGAGGTGGGCGTGGCCTGTAGGAGGCACTAAGGGCCCTGGCGTTCATTTCCTAACAGTGTTCTGATCAAACCTTCCTTGCCTGGGATTCTCTTGGAAGGCTGGCTGCACCCAACCTTTCATGTTGTCCTGGGAGAATCTATAATGACCTTCTTCAATGTCCTTTGCTACCATTATGAGTGGCCCTATGTTTTAGATCTTTGTATGCTCCCATTATCCTGCCATAAATATCCAGTACAGAAGCAGTGAGTAAACGTCCAAGATCCGGCCAATGGTCACTCACGTACATGGCACCCAGAAGGAGTAAAGCCAGTCATTCCTTAAGCTCGTCACCTGCTGCCATCCATATGGAGCCCTCCGGGGTGGAAGGGCAGGTGCGGTCTTTCTCCCCTATTAGCTGCTCCCCCTTCTCCTTCTAAAGCACAGTGATGGTTTTTCCCTCACAGTAGGGGCACCCACACAGTCACTCTTTTCTGGTTTGCTGGGGATCTCCCAAAGAAACCATCAAAGGGATAAGCATGCTATGTAGACAGAAACCATAGTTACTCAGGTCTCCTACCAAACTATCGTAACTCTTCAAGCTCCCTGGGTGTTACCAAACTGTGTGAATCGTCTCCGGTAAGGATCAAGTGATAAGAAGCATGTAACACATGTAAGGTATTCTTAAATCTGCAAAGCTCTAAACACATGGTGGTGGTGATAGTGGTGGAGGTAGTAGTGGTGATGGTGATGATGATGATGGTGGCAGTGATGACAGTGGTGATAAGGCTGATGTGGCAGTGCTAGTAGTAGGGGAGGTAATGATGATGGTGATAATGGTGGTGGTGATGGTGGTGATGATGATGATGGTAGCAGTGATGGTGATGGTGGTTGATGATGATGATGACAGCAGTGATGGTGATAGTGATGATGATGGTAGTGGTGGTGATGGTGGTGATGATGATGATGGTAGCAGTGATGGTGATGGTGGTGATGGTGGCAGTGATGATGATGGTGGTGATGGTGGTGACAGTGACAGTGGCAGTGATGACATTGGTGGAGGATAGTGTGGTAAGGCTGGTAGTAGGGGAGGTAATGTTGATGTAGCTGGTAGTGGTGCTGGATTGGGGCAGTGGTGGCCACAATGGGAGTATTTCAATATAGTATCATTTCTTAACCTCAGTGCCATTTTCCTCTGATAAATAGCCTATTGCTCAACAGAAAAATCCCTCCCATTGCCGGATGCTGAGTCACTTTCTCTTCACTGCCTGGAGCCCCTCTGAGACAGAAAGGGAATTCCCGGGGGTTTTCTGGAAATTTGAATCCGCCAGCATCCCAATCATGAAAAGGTCACTCCCGCCTGGCTTTCTTCATTTCCCTCGCCTCCTCCCTGAAGGCTGAATGGGCAGCCTGGAAGGGCCGGGCTGAGAGTGTGGGCGGTGGAGTGTGACCCCAGGAGACTGCTGGGGGAAACTGCATTCTCCCTCCTTCATCAACCCAGAGCCCAGTGACAAACCAGCCAGGCAGCTCTAGCAGAAACCTTGGTGCCATCTGCTGGCCATTCCAAGTATGGTACCCTGGAGGTTAGACTGTCCAGGGGACACCTAACTGTACAAAGTGCTGTGTAGACTCTGGAGGTGAACAGTGGACAAGACAAGTTCCCTTCTTCACAGGCTGTCTGGAAGGTGAGGGAACGTACCAACTGGGGTCTCCTGGGGAAAAGGTTGGAAATGTCGATCAAGACCATCTGAGAAGGGCCTTGAATGACAAACCAACAATTTGGGTACCAGTCTGCCTGTGTGCCCCAAAGTGTGCCCAGCAGAGAGCTGGGGCTAATAAAGCCCCAGGAGAAACACAGCACACTTTCTGGGGGATCTATTCCACTCAAAGGAATAGAGAAAATTTTGAATAGTTTTAAAATAATTTTAAATTAAAACAAATGCATATGTATTATCCAGGAGAATGCAAAATTCTTCCATTTTTTAAAGACAGAACAGCAGACTTTAAAGACAGTTTCCACGTGCAGGAGATGTCTGCTGCCCCCTGGAGGTCAAGGTCTCTAAGTGGAAGAGGTTGAGACACTGCAAACCTTGGAAGGGACTTTATGTGCGTGATTTCAGATGGAAGAAGACCAGTTCGGGCTTGGAGAGGGGCCAGGGAGGAAGAGGAAGTCCTCAAATTCTGCCCTGTAAGGGGGAAAGGCAGCTGGTGGGAGGTGAAAATCTTCACTGAAATCTAAACTTTCCTTTTCACGAGAAAGGCAGCTCCGGTCTCAGGGACTCCAGGGCAGCACGGAGGACAACTGGCTGTCCCAGCTAGCAGAACGCCAACCAGGTCCCTCATGAGAGAATGGACTAGACACGGGCCGGCCCACAGAATGAGTAAGAACACGGAGACAAAGAACATAAAAGGATAGGAAACGAACACGGGTGTCTGGTCAGCCTTTGATAATGAGTGCCACATATTTAAATGTTCACACATCATCCTCACGTTAGCATGAACTAGACCATCAAAGGCAATCTGATTACATAATATGCTTCTTTATGTGTCACCACCATGAACTTGTTAATAACACATGTAATTATACATGGAGGAGTGGATGGCAGGTATACCCAGTAGAAGCATCTAGAAGTCTGCGTGTGATTTCCTGCTGCTTCCCATCCGCTTGAGTGAAACAAAGCGAAACGACTGTCCTGGCACCATAGCACACGGCGCCATTGCACCAGGACGCGCTGCCTGGCCCTCCTGCCAGGCCTCCAGGCGGACCTGCTTTTGCTGCTCTTAGATGCCTGTGGTCTCTGTATCCTCTGGCCACAGGAGGCTGCTGTCCAGCTCCAACCCGCTTCAGTGGCAAAGGGTGGGGGAAGGGTATTGGGAAGTCACTTGGGTGGTGCCCAGGTCAAAGGGGACTAACCAGCAAGGCAAAAATCAGGAGAGCAGAAGGCAGGCTGGTCCCAGGACCCTCAGCAGCTGAAAGCAGCCCGAACGCTGCCCCTCCCTGTACACACCCCTCACTCCACTGGCTCTGACACCACGGAGCCATCTCTCTGCATGGGCGCCACCCTCACCCTCCTGGGCATTAACACCCCCTGCGGGGCCATCCTCCTCATCCTACCTAGGTTCAGATATCTCAGGCTCGCCACCCTCTAAGGGAGGGCACACCCTTCTCCACCAAGACCTGGCTTCAACACCCACCCTACTGCTGCCTAGTGTGCGTCCAGAGGCAAATGGTTTAACTTTTCACATGCAAGGCAGCTTGTTTGCAAAATGGAGACGGTAAGACCTCTCTTGCTTTTCTTTTGTGAGACGCTGTTCTAAGGACAATCACCAAGTGCAGGAACAGCATCTGCACTGCCCCGTGTGCAGCGGGCAACGCGAGCTCCGCCAGTGCAGGATGCCTTCTCCACCCTCGAGCTCACGTAGCTCCCACCGAGGGCTGGACACCTGGCTGCTGAACAGACGCTTGTTGTTTTGCTTGCCTTTTCTCTATTAATAATATTTCCATGTAAAACGAGGCCTCCGCAGCCCTAAATCCTGAGCTATCATTATTCTGAAATAGCGCAGTGAGACACACGATCTTATGGGAAGCATTAGGCTAAACAGAGCTTCTCATCGCACATGGAAGCAAATGAAGACGGTCCCTACGCATGTGTGTGCGTGGAAACTGACAGTCCAGATGATGACGGGAAGCTGAACCTGCTACCTGCAATGCTTGGTACGAATCATAAACGGCTCTTCTGTAACTGCCCAATCATCTCTGCAGATGTGTAATGTAAGCACTCAGAAGCACATCCTTTTTAAAAAATAAATTTGCTTTCCTGATTGTGTAAATGAATTAATGGACAGAGGAGCACGGAAGCCCCTGGGTGTTGATAATCTTGTTAATAAAACATCATGGAATTTTTCTAGGAGAAAAAAGGTTGGTTTTCTGACATCAGCCTTAACAGAAGGGAAAAATGTTCCTTGCAAAACAGCAAACCTAAGAACAGCAGAATCTCATTAATATAAAAAGGGGACACTGATCAGAAAACAAGAAAAAAGAGAATATTGGAAAATAAAGAAATCTCTAGATAGTGTAATTTTTTTAAAAAAAGGGAAAACATATTGAGAATTCAAAATAAGTAAAGAGATATAAATAAAGATGTAGAGGATATTTTAAATTGTGGAGAAATAGGTATAATTCTGATACTAAATTTTAAAAACTTGATAAAAATTAAAGTTTGCTAAGAAAGCTTAAATTGTCAAAATTGAATTAAGAAACACATGAGGAATTTAAGCAGATTATTAACCCTGCATAAATTTAGAACTGAAAGAGGAGTTTAGAAGGATCCTGGGCCCAAATGGTTTGACAGCAGATTTCTTTACCTTCAACTTCCAAGAGCCTATCATTTCCATTTTATATAAATAGTTCTATAAATCTATGAAAACTGCAATTCAATTCAATTCAATTCATTAAATTTAGCATAACCTAGATAATATACCATGAAAAAAAACAATAACTGAAATTCTCTTATGAAATAGATATAAATTTAAATTGCAAATCAAATAAGCAAGTTTTCATGTAATAATAATACTGTAAGCAGGTGTGACTTATAATACAAGGATGGTTCAATACTTGATCTGATTTGCTTTTTATAAATATCTTTTTTTTTAATCCTCACCCAAGGATATGTTTATTGATTTGAGAGAGTGAAAGAAACATCAATGTGAGAAACATTGATCAGTTGCCCCCCTTACATACCCCAACTGGGGATCAAACCCACAACCTCGGTATGTGCCCTGACCAGGAATTGAACCCACAATCCTTTGGTGTACGGGACAAAGCTCCAACCAATTAAGCCACCTGGCCAGGCCTGTTTCTGCTTTGTTTGTGCATTTATTTTGATCTTTAGATTCCACGTATAAGTGAGATCATACAGTATTTGTCTTTCTCTGACTTAACAGAACACCCTCAAAGTCCACCCATGTTGTTGCAAACGGCAGTATTTTAAAGGGATCGCTTTGGGCAATGACATGAGAGGGCCGGAGGGAGGGAGGAGGTGGCGAGTGGAAGAGTTAGGGCCCCTGCCCAGGAGGACTGTGAAGAAGGCGTGGACTGGGGTAGGAGCAGAGGTGATGGAGGGGGCAAACTTGGGATGTGCTTTGTAGGAAGGGATGCCAGGACTTGCTCTGGGTCTGTGCACTTTCCCGGGCTCTAGAGACCCTGGCTCGGCCGGGCCCATGGCTCCCCCGACCTGTGTGTACAGAAGATGAGGCATCAGGAATGACTTCAGTTCTGGAACACAGACTGCGGTGCAGGGCGGGCTATTTTAGCTGTGCCTCCTCCACCTTCAGCCTCTGCAGAGACTTAGATAAAGAATGACCCTTGCATTGATTGAGGGTCGGACGCCAAGGGGGACTATTGAGCCTAAAAGCCTGGATGAGGAGAGGCACTGCAGGCCAGCGCTGAGAGAAACGTCTATATTGAGAAAACTGACCCCATGCCAGAGACTGTTAGCCCTGGGATTATGTCCATAAGAAAAACAGAGCAGTAATGAGGACTCTGGAAGGAACTGTTCGCTGTTCGCTCACCAAGCGTTTCTGATGGGCCTGCTCCAGACTGGCCTTCAGGTGCCTGGGAAGAGAGGATGCCTCCCACTCCAGGGCCCCGGAGGATACTTCCATGTTGTATTTATTATCTGGGCTGCGGCTTTTCGCGGTGGGGACTGTCATTTCTGTGTCCCCAGCACAGAGCCAGCCCGGGTCAGTGCTATTTGGGGATGGGGAGGTGCCTGAAGCTTTGCCTGGGAGAAAAGGGCATCTTAGGAAAATACCACTATTGGTCACAAGATGGCGCTCTAGGCTCAACACAGTTTAGGACACAGACCTTGGGTTCTTAGAAATCATCTAAATACCACCAATTCTTTTTCTTTATTATTTAAATATCAGGAGGGCATATTAATTTTTCTTCTAACCCAGACTCTTGTTTGTGTAAACAAGCCATAAGACGGACTTCTGAGTTGTCTGGGCACCAGGCTGAGTTCCCTTTCCAGCCGGCTATGCAGTGTGCAGTTGATCTGTTGATTGCTCCATTCTGAGTCAGCCTGGGTACGGCTCAATACTGTTGCCTTAAACAAGGGGGTCTGGGTATGACCTCTATTGGAATTAATGGGGGTGAGCAATTCCTTTACAGCGGGACTTGCTAGCTGCAGGACGGTAAGCCCGGACTTCCAATGACCTGCCTGTGCATGGGGACGGCACCGAGGAAGGGGTGCTCAGAGCTGAAGAGAGACACACAAAAGCCTGGGGACCCCCTCAGAGCCCCTGGGCCCATCCTGCCTAAAGCCAGGCCTGAACTTTTCAGTGGCTTCAACCAACGTCAGCCATAAATTCCTTTGCCAAGTAAAGCCAGTGTGAGTTCGGTTTTTCCCTCTCAACACTGGAGAGGTTCAAACTACTACATTCAGAGAAAGGTCCCTGTCCCTTGAGATGTTTTTACAGACCGAAGGCAGAGGCAGGTGTTTGGTCTCTGGGGTCAGTTGCTTGTGCTTGAACCAGGGAGCCCAGACACAGCCTCAGAGCTGCCCGGCCCCGGGGACCCAGACACTGCTGGGCGCTGGACGTCTTGGACCTGAGACGGGGGAGTGAGGCAGCCTCCGAGAGCTCATCCGTGGTAATGACTACGATGCTAACAACTCACCTTTCAGACAAAAATGAGATGGAAGAGTTAGCTGCACACCCGTGTTCACTGCAGCATATTCACAATAGCCAAGACATGGAAACAACCTGAGTGACCATCAGCGAATGAATGGATAGAGAAAATGTATACACACACACACACACACACACGCACGCACGCACACACACAGGAATATTATTCAGCCATGAGAAAGAACAAAATCCTGCCGTTTTCAACAACAGGGAGAAAGCTTGAGGGTATCACGTATGCTAAGTGAAGCAAGTCAGCCAGAGAAAGACCAGTATAATATGATCTCACTTCTATGGGAACCTTCAAAAGCTGGACACACAGAAACAGAAACTAGAACGATGGTACCAGGGGCTGGGGGCTGGGAGAGATGGTGGTCAAAGGAGACCAACTTCCAGTTCTAAGATGAATGAGTCTGGCGCTCTAGTGCACGGCACGGTGACTGTGGTTAGTAATCCTGTATTATATAATTGAAAGTTACTAAGAGAGTAAATCTTAAATGTTCTCACCACACACAAAAAAACAAATGGTAATTATGTGCCGTGATGGAGGTAAGCTAGGGTGAGCATCACTTTGCAATATATACAAATCAACAGCACACTACACACCTTAACTGTACGCAGTATTATATGTCAATTCTCTCTCAATAAAGCTGCAGGGGGAAAAATAACCTGTCATGACTAACGTGTGCTACCCCCTATTCTAACCGCTTCACATGATAGTATTAATCCCACAATTCTATGCAATGGGTACATTCGTCACCTTCACCAGCAGGTGGGGAAACTGGATCTTAAGGAAACTAAGACATCTGGCCAAGGCCACTCGCTGATAAAGAGGATTTGAATCCAGACATGAAGCCCACATGTGTCTCCTCAGAGCTGAGACCCTAGATTCAAGCGGAGGAATGTGGCTGACCGGCTGTTGAGTCACCTGACCCTCCATTCTGTCTCAGGCTCTCACGACCCCCGACCAGGGCTAAAGCTGGTCCGAAGCGGAATTGGAAGCGGAAACTGTAACCGTGGCCCAGTGTTCTCAGGTGGGGACAGAAACCACTGGCAGGAGGAGCTGAGCTCTGGTGCAAGACCCATGTCCAAATCCAGATCTATCCCTTACCAGCTGGGCACTGACCCTCTCTGATCAGGGGTTTCCTTGTCTGTAAAAGTGGGCCGACAAAAATATACACTTTACAAGATTGCTGCAAGGACTCCAGAGATCCTGCAGGTAAAACAGAGAGGGCTGTGCCCCGATGCACAGGGCGCGCTCATGTAAAGCTCGTTATCATAGTTCTTGTATATGGATCAGGAGAAAATGATTAGGAGACTATAAAAAAAATTCCGGGAAGCTCTCAGACTTTGAGTATGAGACACAGTGGTAGAAAGGCGGCTCTAGCCTGGGCAGCCCATGAAAATCACTTAGGAGAGCTTTTTAAAAATCTCATGCCTGGACCCCACCCCAGACCGGTTACATCAGAATCCTCGGCGATGAGGCCCAGACATTGATCTCTATTTAAAGGCACCCCGGGTGAGTAGCGTTCGGCCAGGGTCCGGAGCCAGGGCTGGAGTGTGCGAGAGTCTGGTCTGGCAGAAACGGTGAGTGGAGAGGCCCCCACCAGCTTTCTTCCCGCAGAAGACAGTTTCTCTCCAAAAGTAAAATCAAAGCTCTTGGCCCCACTCTGGCCATTGATGTTTACACAAGGTTTGGAAAGGTCTGCTCTCCACCTTGGTGTTGCAATTAGCAGCTCCTCCAAGCTTCGGAGACGTGGTGACAGACAAAATGAATGCTCTAGGACCGTGGTCAGCAAACTCATTAGTCAACAGAGCAACAGAGCCAAATATCAACTACGGCTCTAGGACAGTGGTCAGCAAACTGTGGCTCACGAGCCACATGCGGCTCTTTGGCCCCTTGAGTGTGGCTCTTCCACAAAATACCATGTGCGGGCGCACGTACAGTGCGATTGAAACTTTGTGGCCCATGCGCAGAAGTCGGTTTTCGGCCTGGGCAGGTCTATTTTGAAGAAGTGGCGTTAGAAGAAGTGGGGGGTGTCGGTCGGTCGGTCGGGTGACAGGAGATGCGGCACAGGTGGCCACGGGATAGGCAGCGCCGGGGAGGCGCCAAATATCAACAGTACTTAAACTGTATAGGTAAGTTAATAACAATGTACCTACCTATATAGTTTAAGTTTAAAAATTTCGGCTCTCAAAAGAAATTTCAATCGCTGTACCGTTGATATTTGGCTCTGTTGACTGATGAGTTTGCCGACCACAGCTCTAGGAGATTAAATAACCAGGCGATGTTATGGCCACAAAATTAGCTGGTCCAGCCCCGCGCCTTAGCAGCTGCACTATTACTCCGGGTTTCCTCCCAGGGCCTCTGGTTGTTCACACCACTCCTTTTCATTAACCCCTTCCCCGGCAGAAACGTGTATACACGTTTTCACAAAATGTTCTTTTTCAGTCGTCGACGAGTATACTAAGAAAATATGGTAAAAAAATATGGTTTATAGGAAGATGAGTTACAAACTGTTTTCATAACCAGCATCAAAAATACTATATAGAACCAAAATAAAAAAATTAGTCTGAAAAAGAAACGTTTTTAACAAAAAAATTGTTGGGGAAGGGGTTAAGATGCGAGGCACAGTTAGTTGTAACTTTAATGAAAAGCAAAAAAGGAAGCCAAAGAAACTTTTAACCGCCCTTCCGATTGCATCAGGCCACCCCAGACAAAGAGGATCAAATTGGCAACTTGTAAATTGGGGTGCTTATTTCAATTTCCTGTAGACGTAGCCTCCCGTGCCCCTCGAGGCTGCACAAAGCAGTCCTGCCTTTTATGAAAATGCAGTATACACGCAAGCCAATCCGGGGCTGCCGGGCATTGTGTGGGAGTCAGGCGCTGAGTGCCCCAAGCTCAGGACGCAATGTCCCCGGAGGAAAATCGCTTCTGTGCAGCAGGAACAGGCACAGAGCGGGAAATTGGCTGGTTGTCAGAAGGGCGGGGCGACCCTCCTCTTTCTAAACTCTGCCCAGTTGAACCGCCAGCCTCACCCTCTTCTCAGACGGCGTCTCCTGGGCGACCAGCAAAGACCGGGCTTTGCCGAGCTCCGCCGCTTCACTGAGGCGGTGCCCATGGCTCTGGTAGGAAGAATCTCTGAGATGCGGTGTCTGGCCCAGAACCTTAGCTTCTTGTCGTCCCCTGATCATATCCAGCTGTGCTCTTGGCTGCCTTGGCCTGGCCATCTTATTCACTGACCACTGTGGGCTTCCGGCCGCAAATTATTATCATTATTATTATTTGGTCTCTGCCAGAAAGTTCTGACTGCAGGCTTTACTGTCGTGGCTCTGGGCTTGAGGTTAAGAATACACCCAGTTTTGTCCTGGAAAGCAGGGGTTGTTAACCAGGGTTAAAAATTCAGTGGGTCTTTGGCGTGGGATCGGAAAATAACTGCCCTTTATTGGTGACTCGCCTACAATAAAATTCGTCATTTCCTTCAAGTATGAATGCAGGCAGAAAGGTACAGAGTCGGGTTAGAGACACTGTCACCAGTAGAAAGTGCAGGTCATCTGACTACATCGCCATGGGGGCAGATTCTCAAAATACTGCTCATACAAACGACTGCCTCAACATTACTCCAGTGACCATCACCCTACCACTGGGTATTTTAATACAGTAATAAAAAAATGGGTATACTGCTGTGTCCCAAATGTGGGTTTTGAATATCTGATAACTATGTTTTAATACAGTTGGTGTCCTCTGTAAATGTGTTTTAGTTTATGCGCTTAAAAACATTACCTCAGAACTTCCTCCTCCAGGAAGACAGAATATATGTACTTTTTCCTACTCCTCCAGCTAAACACAACCCAAATCCTAGATATTACACGAAAAGTAAGACATAAGGTTCTGAAGGGAGGGAGGACGAAGGCAGGCGAAATAGGGAAACTGGGAGTGACATAGTGGTGAGTTCCCTGGTTTGTCTCTTTGTCTTATGGATCCCAGGCTTGGAACTAAAACTGCTGGCAACACAAAAACACCACTAGACCAAAAAAATCCCCTCAAAAGCCTGCTCTCTCTAGCCAAGTGCAGGGAAGCAGCTTAGCAAGCCAGATAATCTACAGGCGACACCTGCCCTCTACTCCCGCTACTCAACAACAAGATGAAACCAACATCCATAGTACACTGCACTCAACAACAGAATACACATTATCTTCACGTGCCCGCCGGCCATCTACCAAAATAGGCCATATCCTGAGCCAGAGAGCAAATCTCAACAATTTTAAAGAACTGAAATCTTACAGAGTGTGTTCTCTGACCACAGTGATCAATCTAGAAATAAATAACAGGAAGGGAACATAAAAACCTCTCAACACTTGGAAACTGAAGAACACACTTCTAAATAGTCTAGGATCAAAGTGGAAGTCTCAAGGAGAATTTAAAAAAAACACATGGAACCGCCCAGCTGGTATGGCGCAGTGTCAACCTATGAACCAAGAGGTCACAGTTCATTTCCTGGGCAGGACATATGCCAGGGTTACAGGCTCAACCCCTGGTAGGGGGTGTGCAGGAGGCAGCCAATCAATGAGTCTCTCTCATCATTGACGTTTCTCTCTCTCCCTCTCCTTTCCTCTCTGAAATCAATAAA
>NW_006284618.1:1320152-1321931 GCF_000327345.1 Myotis davidii
GGTGATTTGGTTTGAGTTCATTTAGTACTAATCCAAGAATACGCATCGCCCTCATGCACGGTCAGCATACGGTGCAGCAGCATCTCAAACAAGCTCGATCCTACAGAAACTCAGTGACACGCTGGGAGAGCTTGAGAAAGCACTTAGGTTTTCCATTTCTCCCTTATACCTTTATGAATCGCTGGTTTTAACAATACAATTATTATTTTAACAACACGATTATTTCTTAAAATCAGAAAAATAAAAAGACAGAATCGAAGCAATTCGCTAAAGCAGGTCTCTGCTGTGCCACTGTCATGGGCTCTACGGCCAGGGTTAAGCCCCACATACTCTGGACATCAGTCGCCTCATCTGCTCAATGTGGGGACCGGGCCAGATGCTCCCTCGGGGTCCTTCTAGCTCAGACTCTCTGCCCCTCCGGAGTCGGGTGTGTTAACTGGCAGCACTACCAGCCAGTGGGAAACCCTCCATCTTCTCCCAGTCCCAGCTGGCACAGCGGGAGCCAGGGTTCTGTCACGTGGGCAGTGCCCGGCCTGTCCCAGTGACGGGCTGCAGTCAAGTCCAGAGACCAGCCTCCCTGCTATGATGTGCAAGACCTTTCGGGGTCTCTTCCACCAGCTGCGGTACCAGGAGTTGGCCCGCTCACTGAGTCTGGTTTGTAGTGGAAAAAGAGCCTAATGAGCTACTGTCCTCGAGAAGGTGCGCTGACCGTGCGTAAGGGGGATGCGTATTCCCTGATGAGTACTAAACGAACTCCAAGCCAATCACCCTACATGAATGGATTCATTAAGACTCATTCAACCTACCTCGACAATAAGCATGAGGAACTGACAGGTACATGCTACCACGATCCTTCCTCTCCTGGTCCAGGCAGGCCGGTTGCTATTCAGGCTCCAGCCGCAGTCCCAGCGTGTTATTACCTCTTGATGAGCATAATGAGCACCTGCGTGGTAATGCCTGACAAATTGCTCACGTACTTGCGTGGGTAGGAGGACACTCAGTCAGGCAGCCAAAGCGTCCTCCAACCTTCCATTCCCGGGGAAAATAACCAGCAGCAAAGGAAGACAGATACGGGCAAGAATATTGCAAAAAAGGAAGGAAATAAATTCCATCTAAAGACAAAATGTCAGACCTCCCTTGGTCAGCATCCAAGGAGGGCATGAGTTTGCTTGAGAGACCCACTGTGGGTTTGGGCTTTGTCTCCAAGCCGGCCTTGGTACAACGTGTGCCAAGAGACCAGCTGTCCGGGCAAACACAGCGCACCAGGGACCGAGGGGGGTGTTTCGGGACAACCCCATCATGTTGGGAAACACATGCTTCCTGAGAGGGAGCTCCGTGTAGAGGGGAAGGACTATGGGCTTTGCAGCAGCTGAGTCTGATTCTCCACGTTGCCACTCACAAGCCAGAGGACCGTGGGAGAGCGGCCTCGTCTCTCTGTGACTTACTCCCCTGGCCTATAAAATATGAGTCGATTGCAAATGGCCGCAAATGAAACAGAGCTAAGGTTATTACTGTTATGACTGTCCTTTGTCATTATTAGCGTGTCAATTGTGTGGTGCAGGACAATGTGCCGGGAAGGGGCTTTGGAACCAGATAGACCTGGATTCACACACCCACCCCGGGCGGGCCATGGAGTGGAGGACGAGGACGCCGCAAGTCCAGCTACTGCCCAGTCGGGATAATGCGCAGGAAGCAGGCAAAGGCCTGGGGTGGCACGCTCAGCCAGAAGCGGGCGGAACCGAGCGCTCTCCCACCCACCCCCACCCCACCCCACCCGTC
>NW_006284618.1:1322513-1323668 GCF_000327345.1 Myotis davidii
TCCGCCAGAGGCCACCCCCGCGTCACCATGCGCGGCCTTGGTGCTGGTCCGGCGCTCTAGCCACCACGAGGCGCCTGGAGCGCCGCTGCCGCATGGCGCAGCTGCAGAATAGCCATGAACTCACATGAGGACAGGAAGCCAAATGCCCACAGGGAAAGGACGCGGGGCTGCGGGAGGACCACGTGGTAGCGGAGGAAGACGCTGGGCACCCAGCGCTGCGGTTCAGGCGCCTAGGCCAGGCCAAGGCCAATGTCCCCAACCAGATCATTCCCGCTGTGAGCTTCCTGTTGTGGTCCTTGGGCAAGTTAAACTCCCTCTTGACACATACATTTCTTCATTTCAAACACTGAGTCCAGGCGACGTAGTAGGACACTCATTCACACAGCTATGACAAAGTACCAAAATACCAGGAATCCATTCTTTCAGGGTGATTTGGCTTTGAGTTCATTTAGTACTCATCCAAGAATACGCATCGCCCTCATGCACGGTCAGCATGCAGGGGCAGAGGCACTAGCGCTGGCGCTGGACGTGCTGGTGCAGCGCGCAGGCCCCCGCAAAACTGCGGGCTCCTGATCCTCCTCCTCCACTCACCTCGTTTGCCGAGGGATGTAGGAGACCACAGGTACCCGCGTGTCCCAGACGAGGCCATGCCCGGTGGCTAGGTCAGGCGGAAGCACCTGCCTCCATCAGCTGCAGTTCAAGAGCGCTTATTGTTAATATCATTACAAGCCTAAGAAGACATTTGTCTCCCAGAAAGCAATGTCGGTGTGTAAATGCCCCGCGTTCTGTAATTATGTCCCAGAAGGAAAGGGGTTCCCTGGAGAAGCCTGGGGTAGGAAGGAAATTGGAATAAACAGGGGCCTGTTTTTAAGAAACGGTGATGGCCATTGAAGGTGCTTACCAGCGCTCTGATTTCCCACCTGCGTGGGCCGCTGGGTGTTTGTAATAAGGAGGAGGCCAGTGTTCCCCAATGGGCAGAGCAGCCTCAGAAGGATTCGCTCCACACAAGAACCTGCCACAAGAACCAGGCCACCCATCTGACCACCCTGGGCAGGTTATGCTGCAGCAGTGAGCCTCCTACCCAGATGGTGGGCGAGCCTCCTACCCAGATGTTGGGCAAGCCTCCTACCCAGATGTTGGGCAAGCCTCCATGGA
>NW_006284618.1:1323859-1325494 GCF_000327345.1 Myotis davidii
AGGAGAATTTAAAAAAAACACATGGAACCGCCCAGCTGGTATGGCGCAGTGTCAACCTATGAACCAAGAGGTCACAGTTCATTTCCTGGGCAGGACATATGCCAGGGTTACAGGCTCAACCCCTGGTAGGGGGTGTGCAGGAGGCAGCCAATCAATGAGTCTCTCTCATCATTGACGTTTCTCTCTCTCCCTCTCCTTTCCTCTCTGAAATCAATAAAAATATATTTAGAAAAAGAAAAGAAAAAACATGGACCTGAATGAAAAGGAACCATACTGTGGGATACAGCTCACACAATGTTGAGAGCACAGTTTACAATGCGAAATACATACATTGGAAAAAAAGGAAAAGTCTTAATCAATACTCTGAGCTTGCACCTCAAAGAACAAAAAAAAGAACAAATTCAGCACACACAGAAGAAAGGAAATTTGTAACAGCAAACGTCAATGCAACTGAAAACAAAAACAATAAAGGAATCAATACCAAAAAAAAAGAGCTGGTTCTTGGAAAAGATTTGTAACATTACAAACATCTAGAAAAACTGACAAAGGAAAAAAGAGAGAAGACACAAATTATACATATCAGGAAGGAAACAGGGTATGTCACTACCGTCCCTGAAGACGCCCAAAGAATACTAAGAGAATGCTATGACAACTTAGATGAAATGGACCGCGTCCTCACAAAGCACAAACTCCCACACTCCAATTATTTAGAAAATAAAGTATTTAAATAACCCTACAACTATTAAGGGAATTAAATTTGTACATTTTAAAACTCCAAAAACAAATCTCCAGGCCCAGATGGTTTCACTAGAGAATTCTACCAAACATACAAAGAATTGGCATCAGTTCTCCACAATCTCTTCCAGAAAACAGAAGAGGAGAGGACCTTTCCCAATGAGTTCCATGAAGCTAGTAATTTCTCTAATACCAAAACCAGACAAGGACAGTACCTCCTCTATGGTTTCCATGACTGTCCTCTGACCCCAGGACAACTGTAAGTTCCCAGGGACAGAGATGATATCATGTTCCACCGCTCACGCCACCCAGAGGGTCCAGCTAGTGTCCAAGAGCACCAATGAGGAGGTGAGTCTGTGAATGAATAAGGGAGAGAAGCATCTGAGAGAGGCAAGACACACTTCTCTTTGTCGTGAGAAGATTATTCTAGAGACAGCTGTGTTTGAAGCTGTCCATCCCCCTTTCTGAGGGCACTCCCACGTCCTCTGGAGGGATTCGCTCTTTCTCCATGGTTCTAGACCAGCGGTTCTCAACCTGTGGGTCGCGACCCCTTTGGGGGTCGAACGACCCTTTCACAGGGGTTGCCTAAGACCATCAGAAAACACATATATAATTACATATTGTTTTTGTGATTAATCACTATGCTTTAATGATGTTCAATTTGTAACAATGAAATTGGGGGGTCACCACAACATGAGGAACTCTATTAAAGGGTCACGGCATTAGGAAGGTTGAGAACCACTGCTCTAGACGGATGGGACTGCACTTGGTTCTTTGTTCTCTCTGGCCCAGGGAACAAGCCAGGTCCATCAGCTGTCCCTCCCCTGTGATTTTAAGCTTGAGCTGAGGGTCACGGGGATGGAGAGAAAGTAGCATTCGCTTATCCCCAGAATGTCCCCA
>NW_006284618.1:1328739-1332940 GCF_000327345.1 Myotis davidii
CCGGTCCCCAGAGCCAGCTCACCCTGCAGGGGCAGAGGCACTAGCGCTGGCGCTGGACGTGCTGGTGCAGCGCGCAGGCCCCCGCAAAACTGCGGGCTCCTGATCCTCCTCCTCCACTCACCTCGTTTGCCGAGGGATGTAGGAGACCACAGGTACCCGCGTGTCCCGGACGAGGCCATGCCGGGTGGCTAGGTCAGGCGGAAGCACCTGCCTCCATCAGCTGCAGTTCAAGAGCGCTTATTGTTAATATCATTACAAGCCTAAGAAGACATTTGTCTCCCAGAAAGCAATGTCGGTGTGTAAATGCCCCGCGTTCTGTAATTATGTCCCAGAAGGAAAGGGGTTCCCTGGAGAAGCCTGGGGTAGGAAGGAAATTGGAATAAACAGGGGCCTGTTTTTAAGAAACGGTGATGGCCATTGAAGGTGCTTACCAGCCTCTGACCTCCCTCCCACCTGCGGCCGCTGGGTGTTTGTAATAAGGAGGAGGCCAGTGTTCCCCAATGGGCAGAGCAGCCTCAGAAGGATTCGCTCCACACAAGAACCTGCCACAAGAACCAGGCCACCCATCTGACCACCCTGGGCAGGTTATGCTGCAGCAGTGAGCCTCCTACCCAGATGGTGGGCGAGCCTCCTACCCAGATGTTGGGCAAGCCTCCTACCCAGATGTTGGGCAAGCCTCCATGGATGAAGACCAAGGGCGACTGGTGCTATGGATTAGGGGAGAAGCCAAGCGCCTGACTTCTAGCCCAGAGCTCAGGCCTGCAGTTTTCACTTAATATTTCCAGCTCAAAAGATTTTTAATTTATTTTTACTTGGCAATAACTCATTGTGTGTAGTAGGGAAGAGTGTAGCTTTCCATTCATCATTAGAGGCCATTCTAGAAGGAGAAGATGGATTCAGGGGCGGTGGTGGGAACAGGATTCAGTCACCAGCAAGTGAAGAGGGTTTTTTGAGAGCTGAGGGAGGGAGCAGGGAATGCCTAATAGACTCTGTTATTTACTTGTTCTGGCTTAATGAGACACATTCGACTTCTCATTGCGAGACCCCTCTTACGAGCTCTCTGGGTGATATGCCGCATAATGGGCCCTGCAGAGATTCTGTGCAAACTCTTGTTGCCCACCACTGCTCAGTCATCTGTGAAACAATCAGTTGTGCGAGCTCCGAGACCCCCCAGTGGGCAGGAAATGCAAGGGCGGCAGCCCTCCACTTGTTGGGTGCCATCCACCCTCTGCAATGGGATAGCAGGGTCACTCTCCAATATGACTCACCTTAGAAGGACCCACAGGGAGATGGATGCTTGAATCTCACCAGCTCCCCTTCACTGGGGTGGGGGTAGCTTCAGATCGGAGGTATTTCATAGATAATATGGGAAAGAAGAAAAGAGGCAGAATAGAGAACTAAAGAGTGGGGAAATGAAGAGGAACTGAATTGGAAAGAAGAGAACCATTCGAAACCTGTTGGAAGTGTGCACACTCAATTCAAAATAAGGCTTTCTCCTTCCTAAGACTCATCGAGGATGTCTGATCTTTTAACAAATGCAGATTTCAACTCTCATCCATCCAAATTAATATTTTGCATTTCCAACATCGGTAGACTAGCTTGTCTCATTTAGCAAAATATATGGATCCCTGGAAAGGTGAACCTAAGTTCATTTTTTAACTTCTATTTTAGAAGTACCAGAAAGTCCTGCTTATGATTCTGTCATGAATGTTTTGGAATCTAGATGACCAAATTTTGTTCAAAGGCCCAAGTGTTGAATGTTTTTCAAATTCCCCAAGTTATATGTGGAAGAGGGTGATAAAATGCCAACATTTAAATAATGAGCCAGATTCATGATGGTATAGACACTAATCCTGAAATTCTCTGCTCTCCCTTTGATGGGCCTGTGGAGTTAGTTAGGCCCATGCAATCTTGGGGAGCACAGAGCTCGGTGCCATGTCCTGAAATGTTGTCATTACTGAGGTTGGGTCCAGGGGTTCACAGAAAGCCCAAGTAACAGTTCACTCCTGAAACTGCTGGAACTGACAAATCCAGACTGAGTAGCATGTTTTTCTGGGCATGATTTATCCTTGCTTTAACCTTGGTCCTCCTAAGGTTGTGTAGTTACACTGTTTTTAACTGGCTTGGTTTATGAATCCCACCACTGAAGACTCTACCACTGATTTAATATTTATTGAGCACCCAAAATATGTCAAACACAGTACAAGCCCCAGCCTGCAGAGCTTTACACAGCGAGTCAGCCACACGTGCGTCTTACACACACAGCAAAGACATCAATGCATGAAGGAAAATCAATCAAGGAACTGCCTTAGGGAACAAAGGTGCTCTTGGGGGATGGGCCCTGGGCCACTCCTAGATCTAGCCACACTTTCCCCTGGGTCCCCTTGATGTCAGTTCTGTGCCCTGTTTTTGCAAGACTACTGGATGTTCAGGAATGCAGGCCACAGGACAGAGGTGGTTAACTAGCCTCCCTGAGAAAACAAACGTGGAGCTTAGCACCCCCTGTCGAAGAGGCAGAGGCGGCTGAACATCCACAAGAACAAAATTCAGGAAGGTTACATCAACAGAAACACTGCTACCTACGCATCTCTCACAGTTGCGAATTCCAGGTAACTGTTGCCAACACATATTGAAACACTCCCCAGCCGATTTAGTGAGATAAATCTATTGATTGACTGCCAAAAGTGAGACCTGGTGACAATGCCTGCAAAGAGGATTACAGAACCTCCTGTCAGTCTGGGAAAGGGCTGCCGCCAAGTACCAGACTGGCTCAGTTCCCAGGTCTATGGCCTGGATGACTCCTTGCAGGAGGAGGACTGGATGCTTGCTGTTACCTAAAGTGAATTATATTAAATAAAATGTCCTACTGCAACCTTATGTGGATTTCTCTAGGATTCACTTCTGAGAGATTTTTTAAAATATATTTTTATTGATTTCAGAGAGAGATGGAAATATCAATGATGAGAGAGAATCACTAATTGGCTGGCTGCCTTCTGCATACCTCACACTGGAGATCGAACCCACAACCCTAACATGTGTGCCTGACCGAGAATGGAACCATGACCTCCTGGTTCATAGATCGACGTTCAACCACTGAGCCATGCTGGTCGGGAGTAGGAGATATTTTTTTTTCAGTTTGTTTTATAGTCAAACTAGTCCCCGATAGATTTCAATAGGGTAAGAATTAATTAGTTGCTATTCATTTGCCAATTGGCTTAATTTGTAAAAATATTTATAAACACAACACAATTCCCCAACCTCTTCAGGCTCTCCATAAAATCCGTATAAGTGTTAAAAAGTTTAAGCTGTAGGCAAGATAGAAACAGGTGGCAGCTTTTCTAGTAATTATAGGGACACTTTCTTCTCACAATTGATATAGGCTTTCTTACATCAGGCTAATCAGGGAACACTTCAGATTTTGGATTTGGAGTAATCCCTGGTGTATAACTTTATAATGCAGTTTATCTGATTGGACTCATACAGTGCCTTATGCATAGGAAATGTGTAAGGAAACTGTTGAATGAATGAATACCTATAGATCCCTGATTATATTAAAACCAACTGAAATGCTTTAAAAAAAAAAACAAAAAAACACTTATGCCCAGCCCCATCTCACATCAATGGGACTCTGTGAGCAGAGGGGGTCAGTGGTTCTCAACCTTCTGGCCCTTTAAATACAGTTCCTCATGTTGTGACCCAACCATAAAATTATTTCCGTTGCTACTTCATAACTGTGATGTCGCTACTGTTATGAATCATAGTGTAAATATCTGATATGCAGGATGGTCTTAGGCGACCCCTGTGAAAGGGTTGTTCGACCGCCAAAGGGGTCGCGACCCACAGGTTGAGAACCGCTGGTCTAGGCAGTGATATTTTCTGATAGCTCCCCCAGGTGATTCTAGGAGCAGCCAGAGCTGAGAACCAGTGAATTTAACCTTGCAACAAAGAAACCCCAATTCATCATATTTCTCCCCAACTAATCCCATCCTTCCCCCCATCGCCTCCACTCTCCACACATACTCAACCAAAGAATGCTCTAAGGCAGTGGTTCTCAACCCTCCTAATGCCGCGACCCTTTAATGCAGTTCCTCATGCTGTGGTGACCCCCAACCATAAAATTATTTTTGTTGCTACTTCATAACTGTAATTTTGCTACTGTTATGAATTGTAATGTAAATATCTGATATGCAGGATGTATTTT
>NW_006284618.1:1333141-1342994 GCF_000327345.1 Myotis davidii
GTGACATGTGTGGTCTTGAGCCTCGCAAGTAATGGAACTGCTGGAAGCACAGGAGCCTGTCCCTGGGGTGCCTGGGAGATGAGTCCACGGTGGGGGAGGGGGGGGGAACACAACGTTGTGGGCGGGCTGCATTATTAGAGCACAGGGTCTTTGTTCTCCACGTCCCGCAGGTGAAGCCGACCGCTCATGTCAGTGTCATTGCCAAAGGTAACTTGCATCTCCCGAGTTAACCTGTGTTTTCCTTTCTCCCAAGCCAGGCTTTTCCTCCCCTTCCCCATGCTTCAAACACTCGAGCCATATACCTACTAAAGACTCGGATTGATAACTAGCCCAACCACCAATCCTCACTCTTCCATCCTGGCTGTTGGCACTGGAGTAATAGCATCGAATCCTAGTCATCCCCAAGTCGCCCCCTCTTTAGCTTCCTTTCAGGGAACACCTTAATGAGTGAATGCGCTCCTTTCCGGGAGTAAGAGAAGGGGAGGTGGGGAAACACGGATTCAGCTGCTTAGTGAGCTGTGGCGGCCCTGGAATCTTACACTTGGTAACCGAGAGGCTGCAGACATAGCTCAGGCCCTGCATGCCAGGGGGGCTGATCTGACAGCTGGATTTCAGGTGTCATTTCCTAACACGCCTGCCCTCACTGCCCACTCACTGTCCCAACATAGGTGTGGAAACCCTTGTCACGGGGCACTTGTCCTCATTTACAGAAGGTCCTCGGGAGGTTAAGGTGAGAATTAGCAGCATGGTATCGTGGCCCAACGGCCTTCACCTGTCCCCTTAACCCTGTGTGGAAGGAATTACGTGTTTGATCTGGGTGTCCTGTGAGTGACTGCTTATTTTTCTGATTGGGCCTTAAGGAAACTTCTCCCAGTCCTTGTCATCTGGATTGATCATGCTCCAAGTGTGTCACTGCAGAGCAGGTGCTGAGTGGCTGGAAGACAGCTGTGGATCCGCTGCGGCCAAGCGATTGGAGAATGCAGGAGAATGCTGTGGCATGAGCTGCCACTGCATGTTCAGGAAAGCAAATATGTGAGTGCCCACCAGTGGCAAGCACTGGGTGTGTATACACAAACATACACAGATAGGAGGTCTGTCCTCTGCACGGCTATCTGTCCCCTTAAGTGACTGGTACCTTTTCCTCTTTATTCCTGTTTATTTATCTCTTCACTAACTAATTTATCTCATCATTTTCAAATAAAAGTGGGGGATGAGGAGGGGGGACATAACAGCAAGACCTTTTCAAAGGTCGTTTTTAAGTGTTTTATACTATAAATGCAAGTGGATTTCAAATGAAAATGATGTATCAAGGTCTTGTTCAGGAAATGCTAGCATCCTAGCTGTAGGTTGGGAATGCCTATGTCCCCAGAATTTTAGAAATAAGTGGGTTCAAATTAGGGAAGCAATATCAGGCATTATACCTCAGCCTTAAAAATTGCATCCATTTTAAAAGGCAAACTGAAGAGCTTTGCCAAACTCCTACGCAGTCACTTTAACTCCTACCCGCATTGTTCCTTCTCATCTCACCATTGAGCAAACAGGAGGCAAGGCATGGGAGGCAGCCACGGTTCGGAAACACTATTTTAAAACCCAGGAGCTTTGTTTGGCCTTTAACGCATAAAGAGACAAATAATAAATCCCCTTTCCTCTCCCGGGGCCTCCTCCAAGCAAAGCACTTGCACCAAAGCCCACTTAACATTTCACAAAGACTCAAGGACAAGGCAAAGCTGCTAGACAAGGGGGCTGGGCTGGAAGTTTGGCCCATCTGGCTTAGCTCTGGAGCTGGGAACAAGCCCTCCAGCCCAGCCGCGGTGGGCACCCTCAGAGACCAGGGGTCGTGGAGCTCCCCAGCCCAGGCGGGGTGCAGTGGCCTCAGATGACCACGCTGACGGTCATACTCTGGCCTTGCGGCGCGATCTTGCGGGGCCAGGCCAGCAGCAGCTTGCGCAGCTCCTCGCGGAAGCTGTCGTGCAGCCACGCGTAGATGAAGGGGTTGTAGCAGACCGAGCTCATGGCGAGCCAGTGACAGAGCAGCTGCACCAACCCGAAGGCGTCGGGGTCGATGGCGAGAGGGTCCAGGTCCCGCAGCAGGTTGAAGACGTGCAGCGGCAGCCAGCAGATGGCGAACACCACCACCACCACCACCAGGAGGCAGAAGGTGCGGCGGCGCCGCGCGCGGTCCCAGTCGGCCTGGCTCTGGGTCACGCAGCCCGGCACCACGCGGTTTCGCAGCTTCACCGACACTCGGACGTAGGACAGGAGGATGACCAGCAGGGGAAGCAGGTAGGTGACGAGCAGCAGTCCCCAGGCATAGAGCTGGCGCTGGCGCTCCTGGGCCCCCCAGAACTCCTCGCAGAGGCGCACGCGGTGCGGCTTGAGCTCGACATGATAGGTGTGCAAGGCCGCGGGCACCGCCAGCACCGCGGACAGCGCCCAGATGCCCAGCACCGCGTAGGCGCTGGAGCGCAGCGAGATGCGCCGGCGAAGCGGGTGCACCAGCACGACGTAGCGGTCCACCGCGATGGTGGTGAGCGTGAACACGGACACGTAGACGGTGACGGGCTGCAGGAAGAAGACCAGGTGGCACAGGCCGCCGCCGAACACCCAGCCGCGCGGCTCGAAGGCGTAGGCCAGCGTGAGCGGCACGCAGGCGCTGCACATGAGCACGTCGGACAGGGCCAGGTTGCCGATGAGGAAGTTGGTCACGTTGTGCAGCCGGCGCACCCGCCCGCTCACCAGCACCAGCAAGCAGTTGCCCGCCAGCCCCACGACGACCACGAGGCTGTAGAGCAGCACCTGATTGCCCGGAGCTGGGGCCGCTGGGAGACGTCCAGGAGATAAGTCAGGAACCAAGGGGTCCTGCGTCGTCGGCAGCGAGGCCATGGCCACCTGTACAAAGAAAATCCAAGTGCCTCACTTCCCGTTCTCTACCGCCCCCTCCTCCCCAGCCACTCCCCTCCCCAATTACCTACATCCTCCCTTTGGAATAACTGGCCCACATAAATAATAATTAAAAGCGCTGTCATCCCACCTCTGCAAAAATAAATCTATGCGTGGCTGTACGTGCACAGGTTCTTTACATTGCCTCCTAGTCCATTTAGGGCTCTGGCAATCCACGCCGGCGAGACCCAGGAGCTCGGTCCTACCTGGTGAGTGCGGCGTGGCGGGCGGGAAAGCGCTCCAGGGAGGGAGGAGAGAATCTGTCCCCTGGAGGTCCAACGCCCAGGACTGCCGTGCAGGCTTCTTGCTTCTCCGCTTTTCTGCAGGAGCTGAACCGATCCAGGAGTTGCCAGCGGGCTCGCAGCTTTTGAGGGGGACTGGGAGCGAGCCCCTCCCTTCTGCCCCGCCCCCACTCCAGCGCGCCCTTGTATGGGAAATAGGGGCGGAGCGAAAACCTTCAGGCTCGGTGCTCAGACTACTGGAGAGAAGGGGAGGGTGGAAACAGAAAAGGAAGGAAGGGTGGACACCCCTGGGCGGGAGCTTGCTGCGCCCTGGGAGAGTCCCGCTCCCGAGAAGGGTGGGGCGGACAAGGGGAGCGCGGAGCCAGTTCTCTAGGAGGGAGCGAAGGAAGTGGGGGGTGGGAGGAGATTGAGATACACCACGGGGTGTGGGGGAGAAATGAGGGGCCCGTCCTTAAGCTGGATCCTGCGTAGAGTCCAGGCTGGGGTTCAGGGAGTGGCGTAGGGGTCCCGGCAGGGATTTAAAATGTAGAGCCTGGAGCTGGCCGTGGACCTTCGGCCCTCGCCCACCCCAGGGCCCGCTGAGCCCTTAGCCTACATGCGGATGGGATCGGGCCCAGCCAAAGACGGGGCTCAGCACCGCGGACAGCTCCCGCGGGCCACGCTGCTGGGAGCTGAGTTGCTATGGGGAGTGGGGGGAGTTCCGACCCCTCTCTGGGTCCCAGGCATTCGGAAAAGGGACCAGCCTCGTTCAAAGAGCTGCCTCGCCGCCTGTTTTCTGGGCTGGGGCTGCCATGTTGAGGGCAGTGGAGTGGAGGCCAACCAACCGGGGTCTCTAGGGGTTGGAGGGTCAGAAAATACAGCCCTCACGCCAGAGAGATGAGGGGCCGTCCTTAAGCGCTGGATCCTGCGTAGAGTCAGACACACTTCAATGTCACTCCCCAGGCACACTCAATGCCCGGTCCCCACTGCACCCTTTTCCACTCTTGCTTTCTCGGCCACAATTCCCTGTCCCTTCTCTGTCCGACTCTCCTAGTACGGAATGTAAGCTACTGGACTGGGACCCTACTCTCTCCCTCCTAACATGAACACCCTCAGGGTTCCTCACCTCATTTTAGGAGTAAAAATATATACAAATACTAGTAATTGCAGGATTGCCACCAGGATCACAAAAGTAACAAACATTTGAGAAGCTTAAGTTACGTGAAATCTTTAGTAGCAGCACTAAGTCTCATTGAAATGAAAGTTAACTTGGACCACCTTGGGGGTGGAGGGTGGGGAAAGAGCCTTTGTAACCTGATAAGCTCAGGGGGGGGCCTGCATGGGGGTCCCTACAAACTCAGAGACTGAAGTAGCCACATTGGATGATCTGAACATAACAATTCCTAACTAAGAGTGGATTGTGGAAGGCAGTCACATCCTAGGCCTTTAGCTTCCTTTACAAGGGTCAATCTTTACCTTAAACAGGCCCTTATATTGTCTTTTTGCAGCTGAGATAACAGATCTTTGGAATATTAGAGTAATCTCTTTTTCCCGACCTCAGAGGGCCCACCCACTGCACCAGAGTACTTGACCCCAGAGCCCCTCATTGTTATCTTGTTCCCCAAATACCATCTCTATGTGCTGTAGATGCTCATGGTTAACTGTCTTACACCCACCCACCCGTGGGAACAAAGTGTGTGTCTCTCCATTTCACTCTTTCTCCCCCCTCCCTAACCTACCACCAGTGGATTTCATGTAACCCTCCTTACACCTCCTGCTTTGATTCTAATGTATACAATAAACTGCCTTTCTCTGGAGCATTTTCTCAATCTGTTGAGATTTTGCTTCCCGGCAATTATCGTCAGTTTGGCTCAAATAAACTCATGAAAATCCCCTACAGGTGTAGATGTTTCTTACATGACACTCCTCTGAAGCGGTCTCACCCCTTCATGTCTTACGTCCTTTTTCCAGAGGGTGGAGCTTCTAAGCCCTTGTACTTTGTCTTCTGGATGCGGATGTCTCTGTTGGGACAGAAAGAAGTAAAACTAGTCCACCCTCCACCTTTAAGTGATTCACTCATACTGGAGGAAAAGTCAACATTGGAACAAAAGCGACCAGTTTCATATGCCTGTATCTATTCTAAACCCACACTCCCTGAGTTACCATCAATTTAGCTAAAGCCCCCCCCAAAAAAAACTAGCTTCCAAAGTTATAAGAAATAGAGCAACCCCTCATGCCAGGGTTTCTCGCCCTCAGCACTAGTGACATTTGGGGCAGGACAATTCTGTGCCGTGTGGGGCTGTCCTGTGCACTGTAAGGTGTTTAGCAGCATCCCTGGCCTCTACCCTCTAGATGCCAGGAGTACACATACCCAATTGTGACAACCAAAAATGTTTCTAAAATTTGCCAAATATGCCCTGGGGGTGGGGGAAGGGGACAAAATCACCCCTGGTTGAGAACCAGTGCCTTACACCAATTCAGCACTCTTGAAGTTCACAACGTCCTCTGCTTGAAAGTGCTACCAGCCTTCACAGTCAGCTCTCTTCAGACCTCTGAACCCCAGAATTGTATTTCAAAACCTTGCATTTACCAGATTGTCTTCTCATCGCTTCCTGAAAGAGCAACTGGGCAAGTGGGAAACGATGATGCTTTAAGAAAGCCCTAGGATAAGCCCAAGTTGATTGCCAAAAAGAGGAGATCACTGGCTCCAAAGCCCAATAAGCCACACAGCTCTGAGCTTGTATGGCGGCTCCACCGTCACTCAGTGTGAGCACTGGGCCGATTCTTTATACTGGCAGGACCCCAGTTTTGGAAAATATATGAAATTTGTAAAAATACCCACCTCTGGAGAACGCTGAGAAGACCCAGTATGTACACAGTGAAGGAAATGCACATAGCTGGCACATGGCAACGGCGGCTAGTCTTGGATCATCCTTTGTCCTGCCTTATGTCACTGCTTCTTGTCACGAGGGTTTCAGGGTTGCAGTTCCCAGCCCTTCCACTTGAATGTTGCTTCAGAAGATCGTCTGTGGTGAAAAGAACTTACTGTTCTCCAGTCTAAATGCTTTCCTTCTTTTTATTATTGTCCAGCAGGCATGCCAAGCCCAGGGCGAGATATTATGGAAAGAATCAAGGACCAAAAACAACCACCACGAAACATCATTGCCTGGAAATGTGCACTTCAGAGAGTAAGAGGGGAGTCTACATAAATCACTGTGATGTATGGCCATGATAAATGCTCCTGCCGCCACCTGCTATGAAAGGAAGGCATTAACGATCACTGGGAAATTTACTAATTGCCTTAGCAAATTAGAATTGTGTTTACCCTTTTAGATCATATTCATTTTAATTCACGAGAGTCATTAACACATTCATAATGTTTCCTACTCAACCATATCAACATTTGCACGTGTTATTTAAAGGTGTCCCCCTTCCTATGTTTATATAAACATACACAATAATTTAGGGCCCATTATCAATCTCTAGGAGTGTTCAGGTGGCAGGAAATGAATGAAAAGTAAGTGTTCTCATAATCAAAATGTTCTCGGGGCTGAAGCTCTGTGTCAGGAATCCATCCCCCCACTTTCCCGGCCTGCTCCTCTTCCCGGGGGAGGGCTCCCCATCAGCCCTGCATCCCTGTCAGACCCTGGGGGTGGAGTAACTAGGCAAGACTGATGCATGGTACACCTCCTTTCTCCTCCTCTCGGATGGCTTAGTCTAATTGTGAAATGCATGCCTTTACTGATATCCCAAGTGTGGATGCCCATGAGTGATGCCGACAGTGTGGCCTGTTTTGATGGGACTATCCAGGGCGGAGGGGAGACCCAGGCTTGCTGAGTTGCTTCCCCTTCACCTCCTAGATTCTAGGGTAGCTCTAGTCCCTAACCTTGGCCTAGCTAGGGCCTCTGGCCACAGGCCGCCTCATTGCACACATCTCTGGACTCACCGCATTCCTGAAGACCCAGGACCCAGCAGCAGGTCACCTTCTCTGGTGACACCCTATACAAAACAACAACAACACTAAGAGACACAAGGCTTGGCCAATCCACTCAATTCAAGATCTTAGCACATTCAATTGTTTAACTTTTGGTTGGACGCTTATCGATACTCAGACACGAGCAGCATGGAGGGCATATCTCAGCTTAGGCTCTTCGGAGTAGAAAACATAAATAAATAAACCAAAACAAAACACTCGAAAGCCATTTCGATGACATTCCTCTCCAAAGGCAGGCAATTTGCTTTCCTATTTTTGATTCCAGTCCTGTTTCATTATCAACTGGAAATGGCTCTTCTGGATGGTAAAAATCATCTTGTATTTGCATCATGCATTCAGGGGGGAAGGGCTCTTTGCAGTCACATTTAGATAGAAACCTGGACCTTACAGAAGCCCCTCATTTGGGTTTCCATTGATATATGCCTCCTGGCAAAACACAGTGATGAGCCCAAACCACAGCTCTTTATTTCCACCTCTGAATTATTATCTCGACACAGGCAAGTTCACTCTGGTGTTACTCTCTCGTGAGCGAGGGCCCTTCTCCGTTTATTTTTTAACAAAATGTGGAACTGGAACGGTCCTCGCCGTGTTTTTCCACACGACATTCGGGGGGGCAGCTCAAATGCCCAGGAAGGAGTGCCCTCCCTGTGTTCTCTCTTAATAAGTGGGGCTTGGTCCCCAGGGCAACAGCCCCAGCTTTCGTCCTTGAAGACATCCTGAGCAGTGTCTCCGCAGAGGGCGAAAAACACGGAATGTATTGAGCCCACTGGGGCTCAAAGACCACCTTCGTCAGCGTCAATTCTAGTGCTTATTAAAAAATGCAGATTGGATCACAAGGCAGACCTCTGAAATCAGAATCGCTGACAGTGAGACCTGGGGAAATGAAAATGTCACAGGCACTGCGGGTTATTCTGATGCACACTCAGTGTGAGCACCGCTGTCCTACAGCCTGCTTCTGGGCGGCGACTCTACGGATCCCTGGCTCCCTGCCTCCCCACCATGATTGGGATGCCAGCCAGAGGGCACAACGCAGCCGCCAAACCCAGCCTGGCCTACTGCCAGAGGGGCCTGACATTGGATTTCAGCCCTACCTCCCTCTCTACGTGATAAATATGGGAAGACAAGTGTATTGTAGGAGCTCAGTGCTTTCTCTATATTCCATCCTTTTCAAGTTATTTTTTTTTTTCATTGATTTCAGAGAGGAAGGGAGAGGGAGAGAGAGATAGAAACATCAATGATAGAGAATCATCACTGATCGGCTGCCTCCTGAAGGCTCCACACTGGGGATCAAGCCCACAACCCGGGCATGTGCCTTGACTGGGAATCGAACCATGACCTCCTGGTTCATAGGTCAGTGCTCAACCACTGAGCCACACCAGTCGGGCTCAAGTTATTTTAGTGACACATTCTCATGTTTTATAGACATGAAGCAGATGAGCCTGAAGTCTCCTTTGCCCTCCACCCTGGATCTCAGTCCTTCCCGGAGGTTACACTTGCCCTTTCCCTGCGTGTCGCAGACACATGACTGAACCCATAGAAACAAAGCAGTGTTGATGGACATTTAGGTTGTTTACAACTTTCTTGCTACTATCGACCTTGCCATAACCAGATGTTGGTCAGAGAGTACAAACTTCCAGCTCTAAGGTGAAAAATTCTACGGATCTAATGGACAGCATTAGATTTAGTTAATTCAGTGACTTCCGTTACTAATACTGTATTATATACCTGAAAGTTGCTAATAGTGTAGATCTGAATTGTTCTCACTGCAAAAATAAATAAATGGTAGTTATATGATGGTGTTCACTAGTACTATGCTGGGAATCATTTTGCAATATAGAAGTCTATCAAATCAACACATTGTACATGTTATGATTACACAATGTCAATTACATCTCAATAAATCTGGAGAAAAAGATTCCATATGCTACTCCAATATTTGGAGTAAGAGTGAAATATATATAATCAGTGGTGATATTTTCCAGCTGACCAAAACATTCTTATGCTGCTCAGTTCAGTAGTCATTTATTTTGTAAAAACTCGGGATTCAAATCCAGAAAAGTTAAGTAAACACGTTTCCATGTGCCTCCTTGGGGAGGATTTCTCAGGAGCTCATTCAGCAAAGAAAAGTGTCTAAGTCACAAATACGACCCAGTTCACACTGCAGGGCGCTCTCTTTGCCGAATGGATGGTAAACGCTCACGTATACGGCTGAGTGCTCTAATGGTCAGGTGAGTGTGGGAGGGAACACTGCCCTCGAACTAAGCAGCATCCTTCATGGATGTTGGGAATGACCGCCACGTCCCCCCAACATGGTCTTCCCTGCACGTTCCCCCTCCTCCCGGTGAGCACACGTCCCCAGAGCTCCCACGGGCACAGCAGACTGCCACTGTCTGACAGAGCCCACTGCCAACCAGGGCCTCATGGTGGCGTCTGGGAAGGATGAATTTTCAGGCGGTGTGGGGAGAACACTGGCTCTCCCGGAAGGACCTGTGTCAAGTGCGTGCGTCACCCAAAGACACTGCTTTCCACCTGGAAAGGGGCCTCTATTTTAACGTTTTTAAATTAGGTGCCCACTGGTGACTTCACTTAAGCTCACCACTCCAAGACTAACAAAATGTCTAAGGCCAGAATCTAAGCCAGCGGGCCCTGGGTCAGGCGGAGTCTCCAGGAGAGGCTGGGCTCGTCCCCAGCCAGGGCC
>NW_006284618.1:1343018-1348714 GCF_000327345.1 Myotis davidii
GAAGAGGCAGCTTGACGAGGTCCAAGGGGAACCACTAACGTTCCCAGGCCTGCGCATCAGGACACCTGGTGAAAAATCCCACAGTCGCTATCCCAGGACCCAGAGCAAACCCCACCCAACTCAGGACCCCTGTGTCCTCCATCTGCAAAGCAGGTCGGGGGGGCAGACTGGCCCATCCTGAAGGTCTCCACCCGCTCTGAATGCTCAGGAGTCAGAGATCGTGATCCGCAGAGAGACAATGGGCTACACGTCTGCTTGGCATCAATTGTTTGCACACACCTGGATGACATCAGTTTCTGCACACACTTGGATGACATTACCTGTCCACACACCTGCATGGCACCACTTGTCCCTTTTTTTAAAGTGTTATTTATTTTTAAAATCCTCACCTGAGGATATTTTTCCACTGATTTTTAGAGAGAGTGGAGGAGAGAGGGGAAAGACAGAGAGAAACATCAATGTGAGAGAAAACACATCAATTGGTTGCCTCCTGCACGAGCCCTGACCACGGCCCAGGCCGGGGAGGAGCCTGCAACCAAAGTACATACTCTTGACCGGGAATCGAACCCAGAACCCTTCGGTCTGCAGGCCAACGCTCTAGCCACTGGGCCAAACCGGCAAGCATGTCAAACTCAAAGGCTAACATGGGCCAAATAAAGGAGGCATATGGCCTGAGGCCTGTGAGTTTGACATGCTTGCTTTACAGCTTCTCTTTCGTTTTTCTCTCCAAGAGTCTGGCCTTCCTACATATTAGGCCCTTGGATTCGCAGTCCGCTAAGGGAAGGCCACGGGAAGTATCCCTGAGGGAAATAATGTAGTCCGCGTGTACTCTTCACAACCCGTCAGCCCTCGAGCGTTAAACACCCCGAGGAAAGTCAGCCTGTGGAATTGTTGGCAGGTTCCAGAGTTGAGTAAGTTGGGTTTTGTTCGATGCCTATGATTCACCAGATCCATTCAACACAATTACTTATTCTCACCCTCCAGGCGCTTTCCGGCCATGTGAGGCTCTGCTGGTTCCATGAGGCTTTTGCATGCAAGATTTTTTAAAAAAAATTATAATAGTCTGTTTACTGCTCCTCCAGCTACTTTCCTTTCATATCACAGATTTCAAAAACATAATTAAAGGATGCAGTGGGGTTTCTTTTCTTACATCAAACCCACAAAATTATACATAACTACAGAGCTCCCTGAATGTTTCTTATTCAAGTATCTTCATTAACAACAACACACACGCAGGACAATAAGGTGTTTTCCTGGGAAATGTCCAGTTGTAAATACAATGTTGAAGCAGCTGACAATTTGGGGGAAATGTTAGACCTTGAGACCGTCTTGTTTTCATTTCTTCTTTTTATTTGTTCAGTTCTATTTCCTGGCCTGTCAAAATGGGTTTAACTATTTCAGGGGCTTGCTACTCCAAGTTGGGTCCGCTGGCTGGTAGTTGGTTAGAAACTAGAATCGGAGAACCAAGATGGCAGCATAGGTTAACGCCGGAGTTTGCCGCCTCGAACAACCATTTCAAAAGTGAAACTAAAAGACGGAAGGGACATCACCCAGACCCACAGGAACGCTGGCTGAGTGGAAGTCCTACAACCAGAGTTGAGTAAGTTGGGTTTTGTTCGATGCCTATGATTCACCAGATCCATTCAACACAATTACTTATTCTCACCCTCCAGGCGCTTTCCGGCCATGTGAGGCTCTGCTGGTTCCATGAGGCTTTTGCATGCAAGATTTTTTAAAAAAAATTATAATAGTCTGTTTACTGCTCCTCCAGCTACTTTCCTTTCATATCACAGATTTCAAAAACATAATTAAAGGATGCAGTGGGGTTTCTTTTCTTACATCAAACCCACAAAATTATACATAACTACAGAGCTCCCTGAATGTTTCTTATTCAAGTATCTTCATTAACAACAACACACACGCAGGACAATAAGGTGTTTTCCTGGGAAATGTCCAGTTGTAAATACAATGTTGAAGCAGCTGACAATTTGGGGGAAATGTTAGACCTTGAGACCGTCTTGTTTTCATTTCTTCTTTTTATTTGTTCAGTTCTATTTTCCTGGCCTGCAAAATGGGTTTAACTATTTCAGGGGCTTGCTACTCCAAGTTGGGTCCGCTGGCTGGTAGTTGGTTAGAAACTAGAATTGCATAGTTGGTTAGAAACTAGAATCGCCAGCCCCACCCCAGACCTCCTGAATCAGAAGCTACATTTTGGAAAGAGCCAGGTGACGGGTTCACACAGTCTGCTCTGAGAAGCACCGTGCCAGAAGCGTCGTCTTGCCTTTACCTGGGTGCTCAGAGTCTCAGCCCTCATTCTACACCTGAGTAGACACCCCAGTATCGTTTCAGAAAATGCCTCTACGTAGCACAGGCCCTGAAAAGATCGGAAACGGTCTAGAGTGTACCCCAATCTAATCCTGGTCTTTCCAATAGCAGTGTCTCAGCCCATGCCAGGTCCCAGACAGCAGTCTGTCACCCAAATCCCTCCTTATCCCTGCTCTCCACAGCACAGGCGTGTGTGTGTGTGTGTGTGTGTGTGTGTGTGTGTGTGTGTGTGACCTTCAGGTGGGAACTCGGCCATTGTGTGTATGTGTGTGTGACCTTCAGGTGGGAACTCAGCCACTCCTCAGTTTATGATCTTTCTCATCCTCATCCAAGCAAGGCCCTTCTCTTGGAAATGTCTGTTTTTCCTCCCTCACCTCCATTTTAAAGCAGCGGTCGCCAACCTTCTGGACCTCGCTGACCACCAGTGGTCTGCGCACCACCAGTTGGTGACCGCTGGTTTAAAGCACTCACTCTAATAAATTCACATGTATTCTTTGTTAAAAATAGATTTTTACTGATTTTTTATTATATATTTTTAAATATATTTCTTTATTGATTTCAGAGAGGAAGGGAGAGAGAGGGAGAGAGATAGAAACATCAATGATGAGAGAGAATCGTTGATTGGCTGCCTCCTGCACGCCCCCTACTGGGGATCAAGCCCACAACCTGGGCATGTGCCCTGACAGGGAATTGAACCGTGACCTCTTGGTTCAGAGGTCGGCGCTCAACCACTGAGCCACGCCAGCCGGGCATCTCCTGTTTATTTTACAAAACCTAGAAAACGGAGACCATGCTGACCCCTCCCTCGTCCTAATTCCGCCAATGCCAGCGGCCTCCCCTCCCCCGGGGCCCAGCCCTAACTTGCGTTTAGTGCTCTCTCCTTATCCTGGGTTGTATTTGTTTGGCTAATGGCCCCCAGGAGACCAGCTGAGGTTGGCGATGCGCCCTCTCCTGTTTCCCACAGCACCCTGCGAGTTCTGGGAAAGTGAAATCCACACGGAGGCGACTTGACAGCTTGCAGAAGGCAGCGCACGGAAAGGCGGAAAGGCGCGATGTCGGTTCCAGCCCGCAGGGACGCGGCAAGAAACAAGCGCTCCCTGGAGACAGAGCGAGGCCGCATCGTGTCTGCCTTATAAACTGCATCCGACACCACTGGGAGGAGTCGCCCTGGAGCCGAGAGGAGAGCCGTGGGCCTTGGTTTCCCCGAGACATGAAGAGCGGGCCAGGCGCTGAGAGCAGGAAAGGGCCGGCGGCTGCCGGTGATCTCCCCTGTGCAGCCCGCTCCCTCCCTGACATCCTGGGAGTCTTGGGTCGTGGGCCAGCAGCTCTCAGCCTCCATCCTCGGAATTAATTCTGAGAATATAACTGCGTTTCCTGCTGCACAAGCCTTCGGCCTGCCCTGGTGCCCAGTGAGGCCTGGCGTCCATAGCAGCCCTCCCTAAGCTCAGTCTCGCCAATCACACACTCCAACCGTCCCAGCCGGAACCCAGATCTCACTGCCACCCCCTCCAACACAACTGCTCAGCAAGGTCAGGTCACATGAAGACAGGAGGCAGGCCTGCGAGGACGGCTAAGGAGACAGGTTGCACTTGGGGAATAAACTTGTTGAGGTCAAAACGCAAGTTGGAGGGCACTGCGGGAATTGGCTGAGCGCCCAGAGGTGGTTGCCCAGAGGCTTCGTGGGGGCTGGGAGGAGAGGGGGGGACGGAGACCTTTAAAAACCACTGCCCGTGAAGCTCTGTGGTGGGAGCAGCGTGCAGGGGCTCCAACGTTCCCACCCTTCCTGGCTGTGTGACGCCGGGTGAGTCACCTGCCTCTCTGAGCCTGTTTCCTCTTCTGTAAGGCCAGGTGCATAGCAGCCCTCACTTTCCAGTGCTCCTGTGAGACTAAAGGAGACGCCCATGTAATGGCTCCATGAATCCCTGAAGGTGGTTAGCCCCCAGTCAACGTTTGCAGCCATGCCTCCGTGCCCCCAACATTCCTTGCCTTGCTTCCACCTCGCAAAAGACTTGAGAAGTAGGTGAGAGCGTTATGCCCATTTTACAGACTCGGAAGGTGAGGCTCAGAGGAACTGGGTGATTTCCTGAAGATCCTATGGCTGCAGGGGCAGAGCCTGGATGCACACCCCAGTCCATCAGCCTCCTCACCCCACTCCTCCGCACGAACACCAAGAAGCTCCTGAGCTTACGAAGCAGCTCACCCAGCACAAATAGAGACACATTTGATTCCTTCCTAAAATGGGGATGGCAACAGCTGTGTGCATACATACAGCTTGGGATGAGGAGGGTGCATTATGGAGCCAGACGGCTGGGTTCAAATCCAGGCTCCGCCATGAACTTGATATGTGACTGTGGGTCACGGCCTCCGTGTTCCTATCTGTAAAATGGACAAAGTAATGTCTATACCCACCTCATGAGAATGAATGACTAAAGAGCTTAGGCTAACACCTGGCCCCAAGGCGGCTCTCAGGAGACATTAGCTGAGACCACCCACCTTTTCCAGATGGAGAGGCTGAGTGCTCCAGGGCGGAGACTGGAAGCTCAGCCTCTAAGTTTCTTCCCATCCTCCCCTAAGGGCCCAGCGCATCTGCCGGAAACCAGACCCTCCGGCTGAAGCATCTCTGTCCCCGTGTCAGCCACCTCCCATGTATATAATTCCTCCCACCATCCTGGGACTCCTGGTAAAATATTAAGTAGATGTACTTTTGAGTTCTTGAAGCTTTGTCACTTTTTAGCACACAATCAAGAACTTAAGCCTCTGGGGTGAAGAGCGATGTAATTATGACAGAGATTAAAACAGTATTTAAAGGCTAATTGTGCCTTCAGCGACAAAAGTCAAAAGGAAATAGGCAGGTGATGGGGACATTCAGATTCAAGACTGATGGGAAATGCCTTCAAGTTCAAGCGCAAACGCGGTCTGGAAACAGAATATGTTTTCCTTCTCTATGGTGAAATAAAACGCTAATTGAGCCACAGAATTTGCCAGGGGGAACGCCGACGGAGGCGGATGTGATTTAATAAATAGGGGAATGCGCAGTGCGGTGATCGCACGCACCGATTCGCGCCGTCGGGATATGGTGTTGCCAGGATTGACAGAAAACTGGCAGCAAGCACACTCGACACATTTTAGAACGATTGCCAAACTATGTAAAAGTGCCCAACGCTCCCTAACAATTTTAAAACATCAGTGGTACACACTCTCATTTTCAAAACGTGTCAGAACGCCAGTCTCTTTCCCCCTCAAAGGCGAGGGCTTGGAACACAAGGACGGGGACCGATTTCCAGTTTTCAAGGGTCCTGGGTCTGGGTGGGGATTCTTTCCCCCAGGCGCCGTGCGTGTGTGTGTGTGTGTGTGTGTGTGTGTGTGTGTGT
>NW_006284618.1:1348780-1357817 GCF_000327345.1 Myotis davidii
GGTGGTGGTGGCAGGGGGGTGGGGGTGGTATCTGTGTGCAAGCCCAGACTGAACTCACAGTCAGGGGTAGTTGTCAAGAAAATGAACACATATTTAGACAACGTTAGTGGTAGTGGTGATGATGATGATGGGTAGTATAGGGTGTGAGTGTAAGGAAATGACTGTTCATTATCTCACTTATGAAGACTCAGCCAGACTTGGAGTCAGTGTGGAAGGACACAGGGCAAACTAGTGTGTATGTGACAAGATGTGCAAATGGATGAAAGACCAGGTTGAAGGCACTGAGGCCATTTAGATTAAAACAACAGAAGAATAGCAGTTAAGCCCTAACCTGTTTGGCTCAGTGGACAGAGCATTGGCCTGCAGACCAAAGGGCCCTGGGTTCGATTCTGGTCAAGGGCACATACTTGGGTTGCAGGCTCCTCCCCAGCCTGGGCCCTGGTCAGGGCTCGTGCAGGAGGCAACCAATCGATGTATTTCTCTCACATCAATGTTTCTCTCTGTCTTTCCCTCTCTCTTCGACTCTCTCTAAAAATCAATGGGAAAATATCCTCAGGTGAGGATTTAAAAAAGAAAAAGGGAAAAGCAGTTAATAAGACTTAGGGACACAGAAAGGGAGAGACCGAGGGACCCAAGAAAATATCGTCCTGAGATTATCTTGAATATAAAGGTTCTTACGAATAAATTTTTCATTAGCATATTATTATTCAAAAGAAGAACATAGTGAGCAGAATTCTTTCTATTCAAGAATGCTCTGCACATATCTTTTTCTTGAATATATTTTTGAGAGAGTTAATTATATTCAATGAATGTGTCATCTTAAGGCTACAGTCTTATGAATGTTCTTATGAATATATTCATGTCTCCTCATCTTCCCTCCTTCTCTCTGGGTCTTCTCTCTCTCTATCTCTCTCTATCTCTATCTCTCTTGCCCTCCCCATGGGTCTTTCTGGCTTCCGCAACAGGAAGTGAAAGCAAAGATAAACTGAACATTTCCTAAAATTCCTCTGAACATTTCCTAAAATACTTCGATGAAGACAAAGGGAAAATGGGTAAGTTAAAACCACCCAGTTTTATTTTATCTTTTTATTTTATTCTTCTAGTCCATGTGGTGAGTTGACAATGGCCATTGAGCAAGTTGATCTGCTGTGAATTAGCCTGGGGGCAGGCGATGGGGAAAGGGAGGGAAGCTGTGAGGTGTTAGCTGGCGGCAAGTCCAGTATGAACTTACTATGCTAGTGGTTCCAGAGAAATTAGAAATGTCAGTCTGTTGGCTAATTAAAAAGCTATTCATATATAGACAGCATTATTAATAACAATCACCTTTCTCATGACTGTGGCTGATAGAGTCAGAGGGGGTCACCTAACCCAAGCGAGACCCAGAAGAATTCTCCCCTAAGATCTTTCAAATTGGAATTGAGCAAGGGAATGAATTGTCTGTGCCTAAGAAGTAAGGCAGGTATAAGGAAGACAATTACCTTTCCAAACCTTTCCCACCCTTTTAAAAACAGCCCACCTTCCCCATAAAGTCTGTTCATCTCCTCGATAAACAAACAGAATCTGTGCTTAAGTAACTGTTGCCCTCGGGGTTCACAAATTTCCATCTCGTTGGCTGTGTTTAATTAACCCTTGGCTCAGCTTCTGGAATTGATTTCAAAGTGTGTAGGTACAGATATTACCTGCACCGAAGCATCGCTTCAGCGCCAACTATCTGAAAAGAGAACCCCAAACCTCTCCCCAGAGAAACACGACAGAGCCCCTAGGTACAGAGCACCCAGAACCAAGTGCAGAGCTCTCTCAAGAACTGAGTACCTAGGACCCAGGACCAAGTATCACACCCAGTGTCATTTAAACAAATATTTTCATACGCTTAGATAAAAATGAAAAAGATAAAACAACAGAAAATAAACCCAAGCCTTGACAGTCACTGATCTCCAACAAGGGGGCCAAGAGCATACAATGGGGAAAAGACAGTCTCTTCTATAAATGTTGGGAAAACAAGACATCCACATGCAACAGCGTGAAACTGGACCCTTCGCTCACTCACACCCTATGCAACAATCAACTCAAAATGAGCTAAAGACTTAAACTGAAGACCTGAAACTGTAACTATGTGAGGTACACCAATTAGCCTGATTACGGTGATTATTTCACCATGCACACATATATCAACGGATATATACCAGTGCATATATACAAACGCATCAATTCACGTACCTTAACCATCTAGACTTTGTATTTGTCGGTTATACTTCAAGATAGCTGGGGAAAGGAGAGAGAGACGGAAGCCCTACACTTAGGATGACCGAATAACTCGTAGTCTGAACCCAAATACTTAACTGCATGACCAGCTTTCCTGGGTTGCCCCGGACTGGGGAGGTTATCAGGACACGGGACTCTCAGTACTGAGACCGGAACAGCCCTGGGACAGTCGGTCACTCTGCTACTGGGAGAGAACGGGAACATGACAACCCCTTCAATTTGCCGTCGTTTCTGATCCCCCTCGGAGCTCCGCTTTGCCCAGAGGACTTTTAAACGTCTGTTAATTTCCAGACCGTTAATTTTGAGATTTCTCTAGGTATCTCCTGTGTTTTTTATGTCAAGTATAATTCTGTTTTGACTAGGGCGCATTCTTTATACGATGTTAACCGTTTGAAGTATACTGAGACTTGTTTTATGATCCGGCCTCCGGTCTGTCTTGGTGAATGTCCCACTTACAGGGGAGAGCAATGTGTGACCTGCTGTTGGCTGGAGGCATCGATAAATGTCGCCTGGGCCAGGTCGGCTTGCAGTTTTGTCCATATCTTCCGAATCCTCTGTCTACTTGCTGTATTGATTCCCCAGGATAATAACATCTCCTATTATGGTCGTAGGTTTGTCTGTTTTTCCCTTCAATCCTGCCAGGTCCGCTGCTCCTATTTTGAAGCTCTGTTATTAGGCACATATACATTCAGGATTGTTACTTCTGATGAATTGGGCTTTGTCATCGTTAGGAAAGGCCCCCCTTTATCTCCAGCAGGATTCTTCATCTTGAAGTCTAGGTTAAATAATTCATAAGCTCCCTTCTGCTTCTAAAAATGAAAGAAAAACAAGAAGGTATGTATGTCCCTGCAGAAGCCCTGGTCATTTTAAAGTCAAAGATATTCGGGGTTGGGTGCTGGTTTTTTCCACTCCCTCTCTTGGAGCACAGCTGATCTCCATGCTTAGAGCATCCATTTATACAACAAGAAATGGTCCGTTTGGTTTAAAACTTCCCAGATGTGATTCCAACTCGGCTGCAGGGGAAGCAGCTGTTTCTGTCCGCTGGGCTGATGAGGCCTTTGGGGGGGAAAGAGGCAATTTATCAGCGCTCTTGGACCCAAATCACTGCTTTTCCAGGCAGATGCTAATGCTGCCCTTTGGAAGCCTCAAGAACACAGGGGACCTTGGGTAGCGATCTCCTCCTCTTGTTCCCCATTTCATCAGCACAGGGATACGCTAGGATAGGGATATATAGGATAGGATAGGATAGGATAGGATAGGATAGGATAGGATAGGATATGCTAGAATAGGATGGGATGGGATGGGATGGGATGGGATGGGATGGGATGGGATGGGATGGGAGGGGAGTGGAGGGGAGGGGATGGGATAGCATAGGATGGGGCCTTGGAACCAAGTCAGCCATTTATCACAGCTCACTATGAAGCCAGGGCCTGAAGCAGGGCCATGGGGACCTGAAGGAAGTAAAAAGAGGAGTCAACAGTGTGGTTTCTAGTTTGGAAGATACGACACTAGGTTCCCAAAGGCTGGAGCAGGGCTGCTGGTTGGTACCGTCTTACTTCACTATCATATCCTCCGAGTCCAGCACAGTGATAAGCACCTCACAAATGCTTAATACTTTTTTTGTGGTTGCTAATTCAACAAATAAGTGAATGAAACTAAAGTTAGAACACACCCTCAGAGAAAGTCAAGGAATAAGTCAGGGTCAAACACCCTTTTCCTTCGGGGGCCCATTAGTCAGGATTCAGGTGTAGATAACACTAACTACTCTAGCTGGCTTAAGCAGAAATGAATTTAATTCCAGGAATTAGATACCTACAGAGTCATCGGCTGCGGGCTCCATCCCCAGGGTGGGTGGGGCGTGCAGGAGGCAGCCGAGCAATGGTTCTCTCTCATCACTGATGTTCCTGTCTCTCTCCCCATCTCCCTTCCACTCTGAATTCAATAAAAATATTTTTTTTAAAGAAAGACCAGACGGGCCCACGGAGAGGAGGGGGTGCTCGTGCGGTAATCAGGAGACTGCGGTGCGGGAGCCGGCGCTGGCTCAAGGCCTGCAGCCCTGGTGCCGGGGGTCATCGCTGCCCCTAGAGCTGCGGCTCCAGCGCCGCTCTGTGCCGCTGCACCCACTGCAGCCGAGCAGATGCCGTGACTCTGCCCCGCTTACCTGGGTCCTGAGTTCAGGTCCCAGCAAGCGCGTCTGATGGTGAGTCTGAGCCAGACCTGCAGGGCGTTCGGGAAACACAGAGCTTAGCTTCCCGCGTCTGCCTTGGACGAGGCGGGGCAGGGTCGAGGGACTGCAGGTCCACTGCTCACGTCTGCTATTTGAATAGAAAAGGCACCAAAGAAAATAGGACAAGATGTTAAAAGCCCTTAAGTTAGGCGCTGGCGACATGGGTGTTGGTTATATTCTGTTTGTACTTACTTTTCTGTGCAATTTAAGTTCTCATGAATTCTTTTTTGTTTTAAGAAAAGGACACGTTTGGATGGGATGATTGGCGTCCAGGGTCCCAGCTAATCCCGCCTCTCCTGAGGTTTTAGGCAAACTGCTGGGGCCTCCGGCAGCCCATCTCCGAACATGAAGGTGCAGTTTGAAATCATCACAGCTTCTGCTTCTGGGGGCGTCTCTCTCCCCTGGGTGGGGGAGGAGATGGGAGAGGAACAGACAGGCAGGCTCAGTAGCCTGGGGGGACGTGGGCTGGCAGGAGGGAGGGGGACGCCTTAGATCCCTGGTCTTCTGCAGCCCCTCCCCTGAGCTCCCCCCCCAGCCCTGAGGAGTCAGAGGAGAGTGAGTGAAGGATCTGAGGCAGGGATTGGAGAGTCCTCGAAGCAGACAGAGCCTCAGACCTCGGCCCTCGGGGTGCTCCCCTCCTCATGTTGGTCGTTTGTCTCCTCTTCCTCTCTGGGACAGAGACGGAGAGAGCCCCGCTGGCTGAGTCCACCCGGGTACCGGGCTCTGGGGTACCAGGCTCTGGGACAGGCGCTTACTTATACCACGTGACTCGCTCTCGTCTCATAATTTAGGGTTCTTTGGTTCAAGCAAGAGAAACTAACTTCGGAGAAGGGAAGCAACAGGGAACCTACTGGAAGGAGATGGCTTAGCTTATGGCAGGGATGAGAAGGCAGGAGAAGTGGGGCCATCCGAGGAGCTGGAACCCAGACAGCATTCTCTCCGGAGTCTTGTCAGGGCTTGGCTGCCGGAAGGAGTAGCACCTGTCATTCTGAGCGTGCCCCCACCTGGACTCACTGTGATTGGCTCAGTTTGGTCATGTGATCACTCAAGTCAGGGGCTGTCTGGGCACCGGGCTTTATGTCCTTCTGATACTGCACCTGGTGGGGGAGGTAATTCCCAGAAAGGAAATGGAGGCTCTGTTACCAAAGGAGGGAGAGGCGACGTTGAGCAGCCAATAAACAGCCAACGTCCTATAGTAATATCCTGTTACAATCAAACCCATTTCACAGATGAGAAAACTGGGGCCCAGAGAGGTTTAGTCATTTCCCCAGGGCCACACACTGAGGACAGAACTGGGATGCCAGCTCCACGCTTTGGGCTCCGAAGTCCATGGCACTTCCCTTCCCACCCACTCTCCCCAGGTCTCCAGAAACCACAGGCAAAGCACAGCCTGTGTGCTCCCTCCGGAGACCAGTCATCTAACAGCTGTGGCTTCTCCAGTCCTCCGTGCGGTCTCACCCCAGATGGAAATTAAGGCCGTGACCACGCTCAGAACTTGTTGCCAGGATGCGGACGCTGCTGGAATAATTGTCTGATTACAGCAGCCCCACGGATGTAATTCCTCAGACCCTCTGGCTGGAGTCCGTGCCTGCGAAGGGCACATGAAGATGCCCCCGGAGAGACTAACCAAATAATAAACCGCAGGTCCAGTCCCAGGAGGGCTGGCTCATGAGCAAATAGCCGCGGCAGCGGTTAAGGACCCTGAGCCGAAGACAGCCGGCCTGTGTGCCTGCCTTGATGCCTCCCCCTCTCGGGAGTGAGAAGGCACAGTTGTCCAGGTGGGGAGCCTGGGGGAGGGGGGGACAGGGAAGGGCAGGAAATTGGGCTCCAAATGAGAAGCTTTCAGAACAAATGAGATGAGCGTTTGTTTCTCTCTTGAGGAGCCCAGTGGATCACACTCGGATAAAGCAATTTAGATACACTCTCCCACGAATCTCATCACCATGATAATGACCAATATTTAAGGCTGAATTTTCTCCAGGAAAGGCTGGGAATGAGCAGGGAGGGGGCTGAACTTGTAGAAACATCTTCCATCTGAAAGCTGCCTCTGAACGCGGAGCAGGCAGCTTGAAACTGGCCTGAATGGGCTCAATGATGAGCTGGCATCTGCTGGCATTGGGGGATGATCCCCCACCTCTTAACTGAGAGTTAAGAAGGTGTGTGCTGTGCGTGAGCATGTGCATGGCCTACAGCCCACAGGACAGCCCCGAACCAGAAAGATTCATCCAGCCCAACACGCATCAGGGTTCCTCAGCCTCAGCACTACCATCACTTGGGGCCAGTTAATTCTTTGCGGTGGGGCTGTTCTGTGCATCATCGGATGTTTGGCAACAGCCCGGGCCTCTACCTACTCTACCCACCAGATACCCGTAGCCTGTGTGCACACACACATGTGAACGAACACACACACACACACACACACACACACACATACACGTCTCTCTCCAGCTCCCTTCTTCTTCCCAAGCCTAGTCCTGTCCATCCCACCAGCAACGCGGACAGCCGAGGCCAGGAACTGCGGGGCTACTTTAATCAGCTACTCACCAGCAGAACCAGTCAAATTTCCTTCTCATTCTGACAATTCAGAAAGTCTGAGAAAACAGCTGAGTTCCCCTGCTGGAGCAGAGTGGGGCTCTCGCTACCTCGTTGCCATGGCAACCTCCCATTCTGCTCCCTGACTGACAGGGTCACCCTGGCCTTTAGGTGTTTGTATTGATGGGGAAAATGAGACCTTTTTGGGGGGCTAGCCATCTGAATCTAGTTGCCGCCCCTTTAATTATCTGGTCCTGCAAGACCTGTTGACCCAAAATACTACTCCCATTTCAGAGAGGCCATACCATCCCCAGACGGAGTTATCAGCGCTGGCGCCAGGCCAGGCCTTGAGATGTGGTCCCACTGCCCCCATCCCAGCACAGGGGGCTTTTTGCAAAGCCCGGGAAAGGTCCAGACGCCTCATTCCACATTTGGGAGACAAAGAGCTAGAGAAGATAAAAAGGGAAAGCCTCCTCCATGTTGGGCTCAGGATTTGGAGAGAAACAGACTCCCCTGAGTCACTGGACCGGTGCATGTGAAATGTCTGGAAATAAATGGGTTTTTCCTGCGCCTCCGGGGCTCCTGTGTATTTTTTCGGTCGCCTGGTAAATTCTGTAACAGTGTGTGTAACCATGGTCAGTGTAAATGCCGCACCTCGAGCACTGGGCATCTCTGTAAACGCCCCCCAACCTTAGGTGGACCCTTCTCACAGCAGGCCCTCTCACCGTGGGGGCCCTCACAGTTTACGGGGCTCTCTCACCATCTCCCGGTCACCTTCTTCCTCTCAGAACAGTTCTAGAAGGTGGAAGGTGGAGGTACCATCTCCCCCAGAGCACAGGAGGGGAAACTGAGGACCTCAAAGGTGTGTCACGTTGGGTCACCCAAGTGACCCAACCTATAGACAGAGGAGCTGGTTGGAGCCCGAGGTCCTGGACAGCGTGCGCTAGGGACGGGATGTGTGTGTCCCCCAACATCACGTGCTGCAGCCCTGGCCCCCAGCGTGGCTGTATTTGAAGATGGGCTTCTAAAGACACAGTTGGGGTCACATGAGGTCATGCGGTGGTGCTCTGAGAGGACAGGCGTCCCTATAAGGAGACAGCAGAAAGTTCCCCTCCCAACACCCCCTCTCCCCACGTGAGGACCCAGCAGGAAAGCAGCTGTTTGTAAGCCAGGAAGGGGGTCCCCACCCGAACCGACCCTGCAGGCACCTAGATCTGGACCATCCAGCCTCCAGAGTGAAGACAATACATGCCCGTGTTGATGCCGTCCAGCCCGTGGTGCTCTGTGTAGCAGCCCGGGCAGAACAAGACGTCCTCCACCCGCTCATTTACTAAATCCTTCTCACCGACGAGTGTATCGCAGGCAGCTTTGGGGTCCTTCTCTGCCAGGGCTCCCTCGCCATTTTTAATGCCCACTGCCAGCTTCTGCAATGGAGGCTTCCCGTGTCAGAGCCAGGCCTCCTCCGCGCCTGGGAGCAGGGACTCCGGAGAGCAGCATCCTGAACCCAGCAGCCCAGGCAGAGCCCACGTCCCCGACAGCTTCGTGGGCAGAGAAGTGAAGGCGCCAGTCATCACCACCCGGGACAAGCCCCCTCTCACAGGGCACCTGCCAGGGGGCAAGGGGTGTGAGCTCCCCCGCCCCCAAGGGGGATCCAGCTCAGAGACGCTGCCACGGGAACTTGTAGGCAGAGGTTAATGCATTCTCAACGTGATTAGGGATAATGGCTCTGAGTCAGACGGGAGGTCTGACTTTTTCAGCTCAATTTTTCAAATTAGGGCTGGAAAAGCGTGACACCGCCACCCAGGCTGGCTGCCTGCAGCTCCCACACCTCCACCCCACCTCCTCCGGGCACAGGATTCTGAGAAATAGGAAAATCCCACGTCTAATTAAAAGGCGAGAGACCCCCCTCCCTTCACTAGTGCTGTTGACAGAAAACTGCCTGTGCTGAGCGCCCTGCCCACCAGCTTTCAAAGCCTGGGTGTCTGTGCCTGGCCCCAGCTGGGGCGGGGGGGGGGG
>NW_006284618.1:1358053-1375043 GCF_000327345.1 Myotis davidii
GGAGAGGAGGGTAGGGCCAGCCTGGACAACCATGATGCAGGCCCCTTGCTACCCCCTCCAACAGGTCCCTCAGTCCTCCGGATGTAGCTGAGATAGCAGCCCCCACCCCTCCCCTCCCCTCCCCCGGGGCTGCCTCTAGGATCTCCCCTTCCTCTCCATTCCCAAGACCCTGTGATGGCAGAGAACCACTCTGCGCCGGGCCCGGTCCTGAGCCTCTTACTCAGACCATCTCACTTAATGCTCAGTCTGTCTGCATGGGGCAGGTCCTAATACTGCCCCTCCTCAGACAAGGGGCAGAGAGCTTAAGGAAACTCCGTGGGAAGCGGTGGCAGTGGCTTTGGGCCCAGCCCGCCTGCTCTCCCGGACCAGTGGGTAAAGAGGAGGAGGTCCTAGGTTGCGGGGCAGCGCTCTCTGGGGTGGGAATGAGCAGCACCTCCATTAGATGCTGCTCTACTGTTCTCACATCTGACACCTGGATGGGGTCAGTGGTCCTAGGAGGGAGGAGCCTCATTTTCAACTCTCAGAAGGCACAGGACGCCGGGCAGGCTCTACCTGTAAGTTCTGACAAGGTAAGGCCTGGAGCACCTATCTGGTCTGGCTGTGCAACCTCGGGCAAGTTGCTTAACTTCTCTGAGCCTCATGTTTCTCAACTGTCAAAGGCAGCGTTTAGATAAAATTAGATGCAGTTTTCAAACACTTTTAGCAGCAGATTCTTTTTTTAAATATATTTTTATTGATTTTTCACAGAAAGGAAGGGAGAGGTATAGAGAGTTAGAAACATCGATGAGAGAGAAACATCGATCAGCTGCCTCCTGCACACTCCCTACTGGGGATGTGCCCGTAACCAAGGTACATGCCCTTGACCAGAATCAAACCCGGGACCCTTCAGTCCACAGGCTGACGCTCTATCCACTGAGCCAAACCAGCGAGGGCTGGCAGCAGATTCTTGAACTGTAAAACAAGTAGAGGCCCAGCCTGATAAATCTGGGGGTTCTGGGGTAGTCAGAATGCTCCGCCAAAGACCTAGCTGTGCGGTTCCTCTCCCAGGCTGGCCAAGACCCCTTCATGGACACCAAGTGCAGCCCATTCACCGACAATCATTTTGCAAAACAGAAAATTATTCAAACGAACTGAAAACATACATGAAAAATTAGCATAAACACTAAAATTCTCTAATGAAATGCTGGTACTGTCTTTCTGTTGATGAAATATCTTAAGCAAAAGTGAAATTCCCCTTAATAGGATACTAAGTATTACCTTGACCAAATCACACCAGAAATCAGTGATGTAGACAAACTGGCCACCTGACAAATGGATCGGTGAGTATTCCTAGGTTGCAAACCCTAAACCTCCATTCCACAACCACTGAGTCGGGGCCTGAACTGCCCACAAGCTCTCCAAGGCATTCCTAGTGCCCTTCAAGTGTGAGAAGAGAAATGGTTTCTGGTCTTGGCCACATTAGAATCATGGCGTCCCCATCTCCGGGAGGTTCACGGCAGCACAGTCACAACAGCCAGGACATGGAAACAACCTAAGTGTCCGTCAATGGAAGAATGGATAAAGTATGGTGCGTGCGAGAGTGTGTGTGTGTTTGTATGTGTGTGTGTGTGTGCGCGCGCGCACGCGCGTGTACACAGTGGAATGCTACTCCGCTATTTAAAACATGTCAGGAATTCCTATCATTTGTGACAAGATGCATGAACCTTGGGGGCATTATGCTAAGTGACAATAAGTCAGAAAAAGATACATTCTGTAATATCTCACATATGGAACCTATAAAAGCCAAACTCATAGAAATAGAGTAGATTGGTGGATGCCAGGGGCTAGGGGGAAAAGAAGAGATACAGGTCCAAGGGTGCAGACTTCCAGTTATGAGTAAGGTCTGGGACTTAGTGTACCCCATGATGACTGTAACTAACAATACTGTATTGTACACTGAACGTTGCTAAGAGACTAGGTCTTAAATGTTCTCACCACCACCACCACCACAAAATGGTAACTGAGTGTTAGCCAATCTTTTTCTGGTAATTCCTTTGCAATGTATGCACACATCCAATCAACACTTTATACCCCTTAAATTACACAACGTTAAATGTCAATTGTATCTCCATAAAGCTGGAGGGGGGAAAGGAGAAAGAATCATCCAAGGAGCTTTTAAAAACCATCAGGGCCCAAGTGCCACCCGGGATCTGATTTCCATGGCTCGGGCTCCCTGAATTCAGGCTCCCAGGCTCCCAGAAGCAGCCAGGGCCCGGAGCGCATACCTGTGCCATCACCTGCACAGCTGGTCTGCGGCTCACCTTTCCCCATCGTCCCTTCCCCTTCGGTTCTCTTGGGGACCTGGGAGCTCCAGATGTGGCGGATGCTCTTGCTGATGGCTGTCATCTGAGGCTGACGACCAGTCACAACAAGTCATCAACCTGGGAGATGCATCCCTTTCAAAACAAGTGGGCAGCAGCATCCGTGTCCACACCACTTTCCATGGGGCTCATTCCTGGAAGGGAAACTGTCTGAGAGACAACCCCCCGAGATCGCAGATTAATGATGCCCAACCGGGAGGCGGGCAGCCCGCACTGACACGTGCTTCTTGGCCTACTCAGGTCACGAGCAGGTTTGGAGGGAAGGGCCCTGTCCAGGCACAGACCACAGGGTGCCCAGGGCGCACGAAGGCTGCTGGGCTGGGGAAGGAGTTGTGTGGGGCCAGGACAGAGCAGCGCTGCTCGAAGCCGATTCTGAAGGCCCTGCGAGCTATGCTCCAAGCCCTCGCCTGCCCGAGAATCTCCTAGAGGGCTCGTTACAACAAAGATTGCTGGCCTCACCTCCGGAGTTTCTCATTGTTGTTCCAGCGTGGGGCCCAAGAATGACACCCCTTTTCATGGCACCCCGTTCTCCACTCCCATGAACTCACAGACTGCAAAGTAGAGGGCAAGAAAGGAGATCCTATCATGTTCATGTCCTCCCCTGGATAATGAATGGAGCCAGGCCTGGTTGCCCCAGTAACCATTAAAAGTCCATGTATTTGAGGAAATCAAGAATCCTGTCTGTGCCCATTAATCTAGATTAATAAGCTCTGACTGCAGTGGGCTCTGGGGGGAGGGGGGGAGCTCCCTGTCCCCATGCCCTGCTGGCTGGGTAATCAGTTCGCCCTGACTGGGCCAGCAGACAACGGCCCCCAAGAACCCTGCTCCTGACCAGGACTCAGTACCAAAGGTCGGGAAGAAAACCCAGCAGAGCTAACACAGCACCAGCTCGCACACTTGTCTGTCCAGCCACATGGAAGGGGACAGATGACAAGGCCTCCAACATCACCCCTCCCTCCAAGTGGACCCCATGGTGCCGCCATGCCTGGGGCCGGCTGTGCAGAACCAGAGACCAAACCTCATGTGGAAAATGAGGTAACTGTTCTCACAGGGCTGAGTGGGGTGCCTGCCTGGCACTACGTTGGCACAGAGCGAGGATCTCGCTAAGCGGGCTATTCCTCAATGGCCTCGTTTAGCGGTGGGGGTCCTTCCAGGTGTCATGTGCTGGGTAATGAGAGGGCCACCCTCGCCCCTGCCCACCCCCAATCATTACAGCCAATATGTGTGGGGCCCACCCATTCCCTCCCTGGGCTCCCACTCGAAGCCCAGGAGACCAGCGCCGGGGACCAGGCTGTCAGGTTGGCCCTGGGAACTCCTGCTGCCTGGAGGTTGTTAATGCATTTTCACTGTTGGCACCAGGGCCAGAGCTGTTTACAAATGGTCAGCCCGAAGCCACAGGGTTTTGCAGGTCATTAAACAGTGTTGGCCAGCGCTTCCTGCGCACCAACGACCCTGCAGAGGCTGAGCAGAGGCCCGGCCGTGCCCCACAGGGCTGGGGTGAGCGGACACCTGGCTTTCAATGCTGGTGGGCAAGCAAGGATGAAGCTCGGGAACTATTTCCTTGCTCCCGCCAACCTGGGAACCTTGGGTTTGGGCAGAGAAGAAACCAGCTCGTCTCCATCTTTTAAATGTGTTAACTTATTGGTTCACTATCTTGTTTCAGAAAAGCTCTGAAGTGGGTAACAAAGACATGTCTTGTGAGGAAGGGGCCACAAGGAAGAGCCCTAGACGTCTCGCAGGTCTTAGAGCAACAAAGTGACCTTCACACTTCAAGGTGAAGGCGGAAGGCAGAGCTGACCAGCCAGCCCTGGGGACAAGCACCTGCAGCTCCACAGTCTCTGCAGCAGGAACCCTGGCCCAGTCCCAGGTGTATCTGCTCCTGCCTGTCCTTTTCAGATTTTCAAATTGCTCCACAGACAATTTCAACCCCAGGGGCGAGGGCCTGGTTGGCTTGGGTCCTGTGCCCATCGATGGGTGGGGCAGGTCAGACAACTTCACCAGCAGCGCCCCAAGACTGCGTCCAACAGGGAGGAGCAGTTCCCTGAAATAAATCCTATGAAGGGCATGGAGGCTGAGCAAACAAGTGTTCACCACCATGGGCCAATATTTTGTTTTACAGACGAGGAGGCTGAAGGTCAGAGTGGTTCAGTGACTTGCCTGACGATTTAATGGTGGAGCCTAAATGCCCAGTCCGGTGCAGATTCTAGGACAAGCTCTCCCTACAACTGGGTCAGCCTCCCTGAGTATGTTTGGCCTTGGCCTACAGTAGTGGTCGGCAAACTGTGGCTCGCGAGCCCCATGCTGGCCTACAGCATCCTCCCTCTGAATTGCATACAATGATTAGCACTCAACTGTGTTTCCTTGATGTGCTGGCAGGACATTCGTTCTAGTTTGGGCAGGTCTGGCTCTGCTGGAAAGAGCCTACTCTTGACAGCCCTGCAGAGCACCCCTCTCTCCATGTGCCCCGAAAGTCTGGTCTTCCCGTGCACTGGCAGAGCAGGAAGCTGGAAGAAACCGGGGCCCCTGCGGTGAAGGAGCTGCTGTATATTTCAACCCTGGAACTGCGGTGAGACAATAAATTCCCCATAATGCTTAAACCAGTGGTCTCAAGCAAGATCGATCCACAGAGGTGCAGGAAGGAAACATCCTATATAATAAAGAGCTAATATGCAAATGGTTGTCACCCGCCAGAGGGAGGGAAGCCTGGGTCCTGAGGGACTGCAACTGGCTGGAGGAGGGAATCCTGGGTCCCAGGTGCTGGGTGAGGCAGAGGTGGTTAGGGGTGATCAGGCCAGTAGGGGAGCAGTTAGGGGCGATCAGGCAGGCAGGCAGGCAGGTGAGTGGTTAGGAGCCAGTAGTCCCGGATTGCAAGAGGCAGTCAGACATCTCCTGAGAAGTCCCAGATTGGAGAGAGTACAGGCTGGGCTGAGGGACGCCACCCCCCCACCTGTGCACAAATTTTGTGCACTGGGCCTCTAGTGAATTTTAAATGTTCTTAATTGTAAAGAAGCGTGGCCCATCATACACACTGCACGTGGTCAGGTAGCACGTAGACCTGAGGGGTCCCAAAAGCACTGGGAGGGGGGACACTGGTCCATTCTTTCAGGACACTGTCATTGGTGTGCCCCCCACAAGGCCCTCTTTACAAGAGTTTATGCGACAGAAAAATTTAAACCCCAAAAGTGGTTTGCTGGTTATCTCGACACCAACCTTCTTGGTACTATTAAAGATGTATTTTTTTATTGAAAAAAGACAAATGTTTGCAATTTGCCAATCTTTCTGGTGGTGATGACAAGTGCTTAACAGAAATATGTAATATGGAAAGTATTAAGAAAAAAAAAGAACAGATTTTATCTGATGTTTCAAGGTAAAGATGATAGACTGGCAGTAAGTAGCTGTTTCTAAAAGAAACTCAGGTTAAGTGCCTTGTGAAAGGGTTAGCCATGCTTCAAGCTTTGTGAAAATGTCCTGCCAAAGACTGTTGCCTCCTCAAACTCCCCTACGTGCACACTTAAGCTTGGGAAGTGAAATCCCAACATGAGTTCGGTAGGTCCGGAGCCCCTTCTTTACCAACAGTGAACAGGCCGCACCCCAGTTACTGAGCAAGAACAAGGCCTGACCGTGAGATGGACATTTATTATAAAGATTTCAGCAAACACTTTATGAGACTAGCGGATGGAATTGGAAATGAGCTGTTTTTCAGTAAAGCAGTCATTTGAAAGCAGACCGTAATGAAGTCGCTTTTTTAGCTACAACAGCCATGAACATAAACTTACCTTGGAATCAGACATTAAATTGTCTTTATCATAAAGTGTTAAAACCAGGAGCTGCAAAAATAATGAGGCAAATACTAGTATATATTTGATTTCAGAGAGGAAGGGAGAGGGAGGAACAGCAATGAGAGAGAATCACTGATCAGCTGCCTCTCCTGCATACCCCCCTACTGGGGATCAAGCCCGCAACCTGGGCATATGCCCTTGACTGGAATCAAACCCGAGACCCTTCCGTCCACAGGCCGACATTCTATCCACTGAGCCAAACTGGCTGGAGCAATAATGAGACATTTTTAATCATAAGGCTTTCACTAAAAGAAAAAATTTTTTTATAAAGAGCAAAAGGTGCTTTTTCAACCATAAATACACACAAAAATATTTTAAAACATTTAACCTCATCTTTTTGCTATTTTCTTACATATATTAGCATAGTACATAGACATTAATTTTAAAAGGTCCATGTACATGTTACATACACATACATACTGGGGGCGGCGCTCAGTGGCATGTGGTCAGGTGACTGGTTTATGCAGAGTTGTTCGTCATTGCGTGTATGCATGGAACAAACTTCTCCAGCCCCAAGAAAATATTAACTACATTGTCTCCTAGCTTTTTATAACTTAATTGGCTTTCGTGAATGGTGCAATAGGAAATCAATTTAATTTTCTCCAGTTCTACTAATGCCTTTTCCTGAATAATCCATCATGGCTGCAATTATTTCAAAAAGCCATCTTAAAAGTATTTGGGTCTATTTTTAAAACCGTTTTCCATTAACTTGTCTGTTTTTGCACCAGTGTAAAAAATTAATTTTTCTTTTAAAAACATTATTCTTTTGTTTTTGGTACAGCTAAGTTCCTTTTTTTCCCCTTTCAATGAAGGTTTTCCTACTTTTATGTTTATACTTCCATATGATTTTTTAAAGTCATATATATTTGCTTAAAACACATTAACAATGATCTATTTTTTTGAAAAGCCATTCTGTGCATTCCTACCATAATATTCATCCCATACGTTCATTATGCAATCTTCTACAAGACCATTTAATGCCACCATTATATGGGAACACTACAATCTAATCAATCCCTATTGTTGGGCATTTAGGTTTCTAATTTTTTTTTTAGGTATAACTGACATATTACATTAGTTTCAAATGTATATGGTGGGTTTTAATTGATATTGAAATACTCGTTGGTATTTGTTTTGGCTCTGCACTGAATGCACCGCATTAACTCAAGAACTGACGTGTCACAGTGTTCAATTACCACGTGCTTAGAGGCCCTGTGCTCTTCAGCTCACCCCCGCTCCCTCAAGGAAACCAAGCTCTTGCATGCTGTTCATTCTCTACTTTTACTATTTACGAATCCCAAAGCTGTACGTTTCTCCTGTTTGGGAACCTGAAGCACAGGTGCCCATGCTGGCTGTATTTCTCTGACATGATTCTTTTACTCAACGTGATCCGAGATTCATCTGTGCTCGTGTACAAAGCTCTCAGCTGCCCTGACTGCCCCGTAGAGTTCCATTGCACACATATACTTCATTCACTCATTACACTGTAGATGGCCTTTGGCTTTCTCCTTCCTTTCTTTTTGGTTATTACAAATAATGGTGTGACCATTCCCGACACGTGTCCTGGGTGTATACACACACAGGAGTTTCTCTAACAGCATAAATCCTGGACTGTAAGATATGCCTGTGTCCAACGTCATAGAAAATACTGTTTTCCAAAGCAGGTAGTGCCAATCGACACGCCCACAGCAGCAGATGAAAGTTTCTGTTGGCACAATCTCTCCGATTGTTGGTATTTTCTAACATTTTAGTTGCTGCCAATTTGGTGGCTAGAAAATGGTATTTATGGCTTCAATATGCATTTCAATGTGCAACTAATGAAGTTGAACATCGTTTCATGTTTATGGGCCATTTCCCTGCCTTCTATGAAATGCCTGCTGGTGTTATTTGCTCATTTCTCTCCCGCACTGCTTACGTTAGATTTGCACTCAGGTGCTCTCTGTTATGTCCGTATGTGACAATCTGTCTCCTACTCCAGTGTGGGCTCATTTTTTCACTCTGTCGCATGTTTGGTAACCAAAATACTATCAATGTAGCCAAAAAATTATCTTTGAGTTAACGATTTGCTTCTCTGTTGCCTTGTAAAAGTTTTACAAATTTACGTTTCCTATGTAATCCTCTAACCCACCTGGACTTTTGTACCTGGTGGAAGGTCAAGATCCCATTTGCTCTTTTCCTTTGTGAAGCATTTCCTTTCTTCCTATTCATCTGCTCATAATCTCTGTGCCATTCCCACACGTTTTAACCACTATATTTGATGTTACGTTTTACTGTTGAGGGGAGTGCTAGTTTCCTTTCACTCTCTTTAAGGAATGTCTTGGATATCCTTGGTCCTTTGTCTTCCATTTATATTTTAGGAACAACTTGTCAAGTACCACAATGAAAACTGTTGAAATTGCATTATGGAATTGCATTAATTTATTACCCAATTTGTAGACACAGGTGAGACCTACATGATCTTATCCATCACAGTCTCTCCATACATTTAGGCCAGTAAAGGTATTTTTTAAAAATAATCATTTTCACATTAAAAAGCTATACCTTTTATTAAAATTCATTCTTAGGTACTTTATATTTTGTTCCTACTGTAGTTTTTATGTAATTATGTTTAAAAAGTTTAAAGCCATTATTGCTTGTAGCTGGTACATGAAAACATAATTGCCATTTGCATGTTGCTTTTCTTCTAGCAACTTTGATAAAGTCTCAAGTCTTCTAATTTGCCTTGTAGGCTCTTTGGATTTTCATAGACAATCTGATCATGCAATGTTAATCCATTAAGAGATGAGACACATTAATTGATTTCCTAATACCAATTTGCATTCCTGAGATAAATCCAATTTGGTTATATTTTAAATACAATGTTAGATTTGGTTTTCAAAAATGCTTATTTTCTTATTAAAGGGTACAATGGGAGATATATATATATATACACATATATATATATCAAATCAAATTTAGTAACTATGCTGTTTAAACCTATGCTTAAATCTATTGTCAGTTTTATCTTCTGCGTGATCTATTAATTATGAGGAGGTGTGTTAAAAACGCCCTTTATGTTGGTAGATTACTCTATTTCTCCCTGTAGTTGTGGTCAATTTTTTCTTTATATGTATTTTGAGGTATATTATTAGTCACTTAGGTGCATACTTTAATAAGTTTAGAACTGTTATATCTTCTGGAAAATTAAGCCCATTGCCATATATAGAGGCGCTATCACTAGCAATCTGGGGTGGAGGGAGTGGACTTAATATGGAGAAACTTAAGTTCAGAAAAATAACCTACCCAAGCACATACATTACTAGTTGAGACTAAACTCTTGTTCTCAGATTATATATGTGATATTCTTTCTACTATATCATGTTTTTTGAAATTCAAACGTTTTAGAATTTTGGATTATTGAGAAATAGACCAATTGAGAAAATAAACATGAATATATACTAAAAACTGGTTCTAGTAGAAAAGTTTTATGCTCAGTTAAAAAAAGAATGCTAATAGAAGAGAGGACTTAAACAGCTCCCTATTTGGGGGGAAAAAACAAAACCTGAAGGAAAAATGTCAGGAGACTTAAATGGAGGGAAAAAGAAAATGCGAAGTCACCGAATCCGGCTGTGCGTGGCCATCAGAAGCAGACACCATCACAGCACAGCCTACGTTATTCACAAAGAGGGCAAGAATCGGCATCTGAGAAGACTAGGAAAGGACACTTGCAAAGGGACAGCGAGGGAAACAAAACTGTAAAGTAAGATTTCAAGAAACCTTAGGGGAAATAACTGATTTCATAGCAAGAAAACACAAAGGCTTATTTTTTAAAAAGCACAGTCTAATCAATGAAAAAAAAAACCCAATCAGTTTTGATTAAAAGTCCACAATGGATCCAGTGTCTAAAAAGGAAAAACTACATATATTTATGCACATCTGTACATATACTATATATGTATATAGCTAAATACACACACACTGTTTTCCATCACTGGTACAGAGGTCAAGATGGACACTCACTGCAGGCTAATGAACATGGCAGAACAGACATGTGCTGAGTGTGGTCATCACTTAGGAGGCATGATGAATGTGCTGAGAAAATCATGAAGTTCTATATATAACAAAGTTCCGGTGAACCAGGTGTCAATAGAACAAGGCCACGGACATCTGTACAAGATTTCATTAACCACAATGTTTTAGAGTGACAGTCTACACCCTAACACAGAAGGGCTGATTCAAAGCAACCAAGAGTTAAAGGTCAGAACCCAGGTCAGTGGCTTTGAACCCCGGTCAACGGGAGTGTCACCCACCATTTCGTTTTGCTTGATCTATAACGGAGCTGATGTGCGGGACATCTTGTTCTAAGCTCTACCACAAGTCTCCAAACTTCACAACAACCAAAAACCACCAGGGACCAGATGTCAATGCTTCACCCTCGCGCTGGCCATGCTGGTGGCCTGCACAGCCTCCTGTCTGCCTTGACCTCCCATTCATCATTAGCATTCCCACTTCCAGCCATATCTTCCCACCACTTCACATGTGAATAATCTCCCCTGGACTGCATGGCTGCAACAGTGACAAACAGGACTAATGACCCAATTACACTGCCATCTGTTCAACAAAACGTGCCCTTCTAAGAGAACATCCGCAGTCTTACCGGGTTTAGTACACAGTCACGAAATTAAATGACATGTGGGAATCAATACAAAATATTTATTTTTTTCAAACCACAGAATCCACCCCAGAGCCACACTATAAATTTCCCAGAATTGAAAGCTGTTAACATTTCCCTAAAGAATCCAGTCCAACCAGAAATGAAGATCATTCCCAACCAGCAGGGTTATAGGGTCTTAATGTGCCTCTGATCAGCATTGTCTGTAATTCTCCTACAGCCACATCAACATAAGCAGAAATAGTGTATGCACTTATGCCACTCGGCTGTGGAAAGAGATTCAAAACAGGGGCTTGGCCAGTGGAGGAGGGAACATGTCAATGACTTAGTTCATAAACAGTAGAGACAGATGAGGAATCATTTTCCTTGGAAAATAATAGGGGTTCTTTCACATACAGGGTGGGGCAAATGCAAGTTTACAGTTGTGAGTATGCGAAACAGAATTTATTTATAATTAATTATTGTAGTATTTACTAATTATTGTAGTACTTTCCAAACAACGGTAAACCTACTTTTGTCCCACCCTATATTCTGGTGGCCAGAAACTAAGGCAAATGTCAACAACGTAATAAAAATAATAAGAAATCCATTTCTCCATGAACTACTATGTTTAACTTCCAATAAACATAAACGTCATCTTATGTGATTATATTGAAAACAGTAACACAACGAAAAAGGTCCTATAAACCTCTTACAGGTGTCAGTCACGGAATTCACATTCTGACCTTCAACTTCAAAGTCCCCTTAAGAGGCCTAGGCTTGGAGTAAAGTAAACATATACTCTGAAGCTCAATGAGACACCATGAAAAACCAACTGAAAACATCCTAAGTGACTGGATAGTTAATGTGGGTTACCTTGTGTTGGTTTTTTAGTTGTAAAGTTTTTAATATCTCAGATTAGTGTATACTCCTAAAACAATGTTCAGTTATTTTTACAATAGCTGCTTACTAAACAATTGACTTTTGGCTCAAGGGCAATAACTCTTGCATGATAATCACGAAAATAATTGTGATAAAACAGAGTAAATACAGAAGAAATTACAGCCAGCCTCCATAAGATGACAAACAACCTGGAAGGTTACCCCGGGAGAGTAAAGGGTTTATTAAAGACTATGATACAAGTGCTCCTGCTCACTTCATACCTGCAGAAACCATCGTGTCCCTGGGTTACCATACCTCTGGCTAGCGCGTGTGCACCGATCGCCACTCCCAAGTTCTCTTTGTGCTGAAGGACGTTCGAATCCCTGTGCAGTCAGTACAGAATATTGCAAGGTGATGTATGTGCAAACTCTTCCTGAGGAATTCCTTGTGTGTGCAAATCTGCAACCCGACGAGAAGCATGGAGCAAGGGCACCAGCAGCATGAGGGGGCTGCAGTGCTGGGGACGCACATGCAGTGGTCACCGCCTTGGGCGTCCATTCTTCTGCAATCTCTCTTACTCACAAATAGGTTTTCATCCTGTACCCCAAAGAAATGGAGGGGAGCTGCCTCAAACTTGTAAGAGGAACAGGAAAAATGTAAAATGTAGTAACGCACAACTCCTGCATCCAGGTTGGTGTTTCTTCTCACAGATTCTACGTAAGAACTATGTATGTCAGGGTTTGCTTTCTGCCCCACAAAAAACAAAGTAGTTGCTGGGCTAGGGTACAGCTGTGACAACAGAGGGCATCGGATGACACTGTTACTGAAGATTCAAGCCAACTTTAAAATAAGTACCGTCTCTCAAAACCATTATCTGTTCACATTTTTTCATGCCATGATTTCAATGTGATTGGACTGGCTTTCTTGTGGATGGTTTAGAGTTAGGCTGCACACACACAATAGTCAATTTAGCCAAATCAACTTGTTGACGATCGACCTGCATGTACAATTTTCTGACTTGGGCCCCACAAAAGTCAACTGGTGGAGAAACGATATACTATACTGGCAAGAATACAGGTAAACATGAGAAAATACTTTCTGGCCAACAATGCTTCGTCAAAACAAAAATGGAGGCTAAATCTTATTTCTTCTCATGTTGCAAACTAAGAATTTAGCTAAGAACTCCAATTAAATAAGCAAGGTCAACTTTGGCTTGAAATAAAGAAATGGGTTCTTCATATTGCAATGTACCTCGGGGGTGAAAATGAGAAACCACTGGTCACGTGCACCAGGAGAACGTGTAGATACCTCCTACAGCGCCTTCCCTCCGGCTTTGCAGGACCAAGCCCTGACCCAGGGCTGGCTGCAGTCACTGCCCAAAACTTCAGAGAAACTAAGTTTCGCAGACTTTACTCTGCCCACTTTTTGTTTACACATATATTATAATAAAAAGAAGACAATATAAAATATTTCTCCATTAACTTAATAATGCAAAAACATCCAACGGTTTTAATGCCAATTCACATCATAATACAATGCTTTTATAGGGAAAGTTCTGTTGTTGGCCAAACAATAGTCTCTCCCAGAAAAGCATTTGGGTATATTATTAAGTTACTGAAGAACCTATCAACATTTTTCTTAAAAATCCAATTTTATTCCTGCAGAAATATTATTAAAACCACTCAGGAGAGACTTTAGTTGCAAGTGTTATTTATAAGCCTGCAGCAAGCAGTCCATTGAGAAAGTAAAATTTGGCCTTCATGGTAAAATGGAATTTTTCCTTGATACTAGAATGTTACTGGTGCAGCAAATCAAACTATTCAGGGCATAGGGAGAGCCCGTATATATTCTTACAGTAATTCAGTGTTCAGCAATACAATCCAAAATACTCACAGAATTAATGAGGCTAACTCAAGTCCTCCACAAAATCTATCAACTCTGGTTGACAAGTACTTAGAAAAATAAAATCTGACCACCTTTACTTTTACTTCTCTGAGTAATAATTTTACAAACAGAGGACTTCTATTAGATGACTTACTTGCTCCTAAGATCACACTTCTAACTCTCCCACCCCCTAAAAAGAAACAAACTGAATTGGCAGAGGCAACTCTTAAAAAATCCTGCAAATCAGAAGTGTGACAGTATCCCTAATGTCTTCTTTTTCTGCTCCAAGTTCTCTGAAGAGGTGACCATTAGTCTGACATAGCCTAATAGACTCAAGCATAATGCTCAATTTAGAGTCAAGCAGAATTGAGAACAAAATTTTTTCCCATTTGCCACATCTTTCTATTTTTCTTTGCCTTTCAAGAAGAGCTAGAAAAAGCTTCAGAGTCTAAACAACCAAATAGCACTGTGGGTGTAGACAAACAAAACGGCTTGGCCGTTTTGGAAGGGGGCCTCCAGCGCAGCAGTGCTACTTCTTTTCAGACTCAGATACAATGTTTACAAGATGCAGGCTACAGACTTTTTTTAGAAAGTATCTATCCTATCCTACCCATTTAAGATGAAATGGATCAGGAATCCCACACCGCTGATTATACTGGGATTTAATAACCATATCCGTTTCCTAGAGCATCACCGGAGCCAGCTTTTACTGTTGGATGATTCTCAACATTGAAAGGGGAGCGTTATTGCTGAAGTGCTGGCCACGCCTGGACCAGCGCGATGCCAGTACTACAGCAGCTGGTGAAATCATGTTAAGTGGTAGAGGGAATGGAAAAGTTCCATAAGAGTTGGTCCCTGACATTAACATGAATATGCCATGGTGAGGCGGGGGTGGGGGGGGGCAATCTGACCAACAGGTGACGTTTCATTTTCCCACTCACTCAGCATCCTGCTAGGAAGCCACTCCTGGCATCTTGGAGGGTTACTCCATGATACCATAAGCTTTTTCAGGAAGCATCTGTGAGTTTGACAACATGGTCACAGAGTTGCAAAGTGCACAAAGCTCAAGGCACAGAGTAGAAAAAAGTTGTGAACTAATGGGGAAGAAGGTATAGCAAAAGCAGAACTAGCATTTTCCTTTCACAAGACTTCCTAATCTAAACAAAGACCAACTCTTTTCAAGGAGTTTGTTTTGGTTAGGGGTGAAAAATACTGTACTGTAATGATCCGCTTGGTTTTAAAGCTGAAGGTATCCTGATGTGTGAAACCAGTATGCCGGGCGCCGAGCCCACAAATGAGTGACACAGCGCTTTAAGAGATTCTTCTGATCTTGTATTTGTGGAGGAAGCTGCTGATTCAGGCTGCCGGATTTCACTTAGCAACGGTCACTTCTCAAGATGCCTGTTCCTCATGGATTAACAGATTTCATTAAAAGATTGTCCCACTTCAAAAACCCCCAAGTCTAGCAGCAACTGACAGTTATTTTGTTAGTTAAAATTTTGTTTTGTTTTTTAAAATTACAAATCAAAGTAAGAAGTCCGACATCCTCTTCTGAGAGCAGCCGTGTGAGAGCGCCTGAGTGCAGGACCCGCTGTGCTCGGAAAAGTCTCTGCAGCTCCAGTGTGTCCTTGTGGCAGGAAGGAAAGTACATTCAACACAGTCACTATCTGTACCCTCTGGAACTCGCACATGCTGAGGAGCTGTCTGCAAAAATCATCGGAACAGGAAAAAGTATGAATAGCAGAGAGCACTTAACAATGGTAGGAACCTGCCTATACACATATTCCTCACCCCTCTCCCAATCGCCCAAAAGGAGGTTTTTAAAAAAGTGACTGTGAGTGGAGTGAAAGGGGGGCTAGATCATCAGGAGCTGAAGCTGGTCACTGTCCCACTCTAGGCCACAACAGAATCTGGCGGCCTGTTGATAAATGCCTGAGAACCACCACCACCAGCTGGACCTCATCTGGGCACAGCTTGCAGAATAGTCTGTCCTGGGTCACATTCAGAGCCTAATGAGCCCCCTGTGGGTATCATTATTCTCACTGCATGGCCACTGCCAGTGGCTATCTACATCACAAAACATCCAAGATGGTGAGGAACACACTACTTACTATAAGCCAGCTCATCCCCAGCTCTCTTCCGGGACTGGTCACCTCTGGGGGTTAAAAAAGGAAGCGTGAGTCAGCAGAACTGAATGACATCTTCACATACCGACAGGAGAAATGGATTGACATAATTGATAATGGAAGTACAGCAGACATTGCAATTCTAAACCAACCACCTAATTTAACACATATCAAACGTACACAGTAACTGAGTCATTTATAAACTGAATATTCTTAGCTAAAGGGTGCTGTCTTTTAAATATAGAAGGCTATTAAATGAAGGAGAGATTATCTACAAAGATGGTTTATACTGGGTTCTAGAAAGTTCAGAGTAAAATGTCTTTGAAGACTAAATGTGTTTATCAACATCCCTCGTAACCTTATACTAGGGCAAATTTCAGATATGAAATACAGAGGATAATTCAAAATCTTACCCTAAAAAGCTCTATTATGAAACTGAAAACTGCTGAAAGCTTTTGAAAAATCTCAGAATCTCATTAATAATGAATAAGAATACCCTTCTAGCAGTAGAACATGAACCTTTACACACATTAACCAGTTCATCTTCAAACGCCGAAGAAATTCTAGTTCCACTTTAGAGATTAAAAAACAGATTCTTATCAGGTCCTATGCTACCCATTAATGCTATTTTCGTCTCTCTAGTTTCTCAGACAGCAATTCAGACAAATGACTAAAATATCAAAGCAATGAGTAATAACGGCCAATTCACCAGCTTTTAGCTCTGGCCAATTCTCTGTCCTTGGCCACTTTTCTTTTCCTTGTATATTCTCCTTAGTCTAGAACAGTGGTTCTCAACCTTCCTAATGCCGCGACCCTTTAATACAGTTCCTCATGTTGTGGTGACCCCCAATCTCATTGTTACAAATTGAACATAATTAAAACATTGTGATTAATCACAAAAACAATATGTAATTAGATATGTGTTTTCCGATGGTCTTAGGCGACCCCTGTGAAAGGGTCGTTCGAACCCCAAAGGGGTCGCGACCCACAAGTTGAGAATCACTGGTCTAGAACAATCATCATACAGGTGCTGTGACTTGAAATACTACCTATATATACCCAATGGGTCCCAGATTTCTATCTCCAGCTCTGATATTTCCCCCTGCACGTCAGATGCAGGTCCAAAGGCCTCATCATCACCAATAATTTACACATACTGCCAATGTACATGGCCAAAACGAACGCTGCTGACTCCACTCCTTCCTCAGTTTTCCTCAATAAATGAACCCAATTCCTCAGGCCAGAGTCCAGCTCATCCTTGATTCCCCT
>NW_006284618.1:1375088-1396025 GCF_000327345.1 Myotis davidii
TCCCTCTTTTGAAACATAATCCAAAACAAATCAACACTCATCTACTCCACAGCGACAACCCCAATCCAAGACACTATCATCTCTCCCCTACACAACCGCAAGTCTTTCTACTAGTCCAGACAAGAGCCAGAGTGATCTTATGTAAAAGCATACATAAAATTATTTCATGCCTCTGATTAAAGCCCTTCAGTAGGTTTCCATTACAGTTAAAAATCAATTCACATTCACTTTCCCAGTCCTATGAGATCTGGTTGCTGTCTACCTCTCTATCCTCCTTACCGAGCTCTGGTCACTTCAGCCACTCTGGTTCTCTTTCTGCCCCTTAGACACGTTAGCACTGTTGTACTGACTATTTTCTCTGCCTGCAATACTCTCCCCTAGTCAGCCAATGGCTAGCTCCTGATCACCTCTTCCCTAGCGGGAATGTCTCCTCCCTGGAAGGCATGACATTACCAGGTTAGCTGGAATGCCCCTCACATATGCCCTGGTCACTCATTCTCTATCCCACACTCGGTTTCATTTTCTTCATAACACTATTATTTGAAATAAACTGTTTCCATGTTTATTATTTATCTCTTACATTGAAGCACAAACTCTGTAGAAACAGGAACTTTGTTGCCTTGTTCACCAGTACCCAGAACAGTGTCTAGCACACAGCAGGAAATAAGTATCTGCTGAACAAGTGAGCAAATAATTCATAAACAGCCTCTACAGATTATTAAAATGCCAGCTCAAGTTAATTATTTTCTGCTTCTCAACAATCTTAGTCCAGGCAAGAGCCAGAGTGATCTTTTGTAAAAGCAAAAATAATTTCCAATTTTCTTTCTCTGGTTTTTGCTCAAGACTAGGAAAAGAAGACCTCCTGCGGGGCTGGGTGAGAAGCCTTAATGACGGGCAGGAGAGCCATGAAGGCCCCTTGTTCTTCTCCCGGCTGAGCACTGAGAGAAAAATGTGCATACGTTTAGCATGAGCTAGCCTCAGGCAGCTTAGAGAACTCTGCATGTTAGGACATGAAAACAGATATTTTAATGCCACTTTCCAAAGATCTCTGTTGTGAACACTATACAAAGCAGCTGAGTGTCTTACATCATTACTATTTACACTGGTATTGTCACAGCAGCATTCACCAAATAGTCTTGAAACAAACAATTATTGCTGACCAAAAGGAAAATGTAGAATTTCATATCTGGAACCTCACATTCCCAACCCCCAAACGCCAAATGAAAACTGAACATGCAGAAAGTAACAGGAGAGAAACACAGGTGTGAGAATGACAGGAGGAAAAAAGGTAGCGGAAAGGCTGCCGAAGACATCTAATGCGGCAGCAAGGAAAGCTGTACGCTGCGCTCCACACCAGACCCTTCTACTGAAGGGAAAAGTTCCATCTAGAGTCACCTCTCAGCTAAAAGACCAGTACCCCTACCTGCCAAGCTCTACTTGGTTTCAGAAATTCAGGTACCAACTGGATTGGTTCTTTCAGATAGAAAGAACATCTTATTTGCCCTTAAAAGCTATTGAGTAGCCACTTTGAGGAGGACCACAGGCTGGTTTGAATGAGATACTCCATCTCGGGGCATGCACGTTAGATGTTCCCACATGAGCTTATCTTCTGTAAAGCAATATGACAACAGCAGATACCAATCGGTCTTCCCTGACAATCATCAGTGCAATTATGCAGGTAGCAGATAAAAAGAAAATGTTGCTCTTAGTTTATTCGTTCATTCTAGCTTTGAAGTAAGTCCACATTGTATTTCCATGCACCTGAATATTTCACATAACTCCAGCTCAAGTGAGCATCTGCCCATTAAATGCAAAAGAGGATATATTTACAACACTCACACATTATTTCGAAATATTTCAAAGACTTACTCTGTGCCATCCACATTAAAGCTGTGTACTGCCTATTCAGGACTCCGTACATCATGTAAGTGGAACATAATCTTAAATGAAAAAATAGTTTGCAAAGCTGAACAGGAATCGTGGTTGATAAGGCATCCTATCCTATATTATAAAGAGCTAATATGCTAATTAGACCAGAAGGCAGAATGACCTTCCAGAAGGACCAGTGGGTGGGGCTGAGGGGCCGTGAGGCAGCCAGGGCTGCGATGGGCGGAGCCCCTTGCACAAATTTTGTGTATCAAGCCTCTAATAAACCATAAAATGACTGCTCACATCAGAAAAGCCAGCAACAGAATTCTTGTTAAGATAGCCTGTACTATATTCTTTGTTTTTTGTTATTGTTTTTTTTGCATTGGTGGGTGCAATTTCTTCTAAAATAATTCTAGCCAAATACTGATCAAGGAAGGCATCACAGCTGGCGAGGCAAAACGTGGAACAAGAGCTGGAAGTGCAGGCAGACTCCCTCCCAGCAGCTACATGGAGGGCGCTGCACATCCCTTCTGCCAGGCTGGGCCAGCGCAGCAGTGGGGCGGAGTGAGTCCAAGAAGGTGAGCTTGGGCAGGGCCTACCTACTCTGTGCTAGGCACTCCTCAGAAGAATTTTTGAGGCAAACCTTAATTCTCATAGTAAATATGTAACGAATTGCTAACTTAATTCTAGAAATGGCCCAATTCAGTCTGTGAAATAAAGCATTTTAATTTTGTCACCTCTGGAAAACTAACATTTAAAAATTTCAGGCAGAAGGTGTATGAAAGAATTCCACTAAGAGAAACAAAAAATCCAAACTCAACTCCAAGGCACTTCCCTGAATATGATCAACTTGGCCTTGGCAAATAGTGCCATGTTAGTCCATGTACAAGAGCAATGTTCCATGAAGCTATTTGTGGAGTCAGTTACTCATCCCCAGCAAATTTTACAGTCCTGCAACCTATTGTCATATACCAGTTCCAAAATTAGGGTTAGGAAATGTCTCTGGATGTGTTTAAATAGTTGCCCACTCTGCGGAAAGGTAAATTCAAGGTGCTCAGAGAAGTCCACGAGAGCTTACTTCCTAAACTGGTTCACAGAGATAAAAGTTTTCAGAAGGCTATTTGTTAAAGAGACCAATAAGTTCATCTCTAAAATTAAAAGCAAACACTCACATAAAACATGAATATAAGCATAAAAGACTTCAAATTTATGGTGATTTCCCCCCACATATTATGGGGGGAGAAAGGGGAACATAAAAGGTACACTCAGACTATTCTGCATTTATTTTTAAATATGTAAGGAAAAACTTTAAACTAGAATTCAAAACACATGAGCCAGAAAAAGAAAAAACCTGACAAAGTTACACAAAAATAAATAAAAACTTCTACATAACTTAAAATTTAAAAAAAAAACAACAGCATCATAAGTAAATCAAAAGGCAAACAAAAAAATAAAGTCTTATCTCAGGCAAAGAATCAATCTTTTCACTATAGAAAGAGCTTCTAGAAACAGAGAAAAAAACAACTAATAATCAAATAGAAAAATGAAAAAAGGACATGAACAGGAAGTTTAGAGAAAATGAAATACAAACATGAAACTATGCTCAGCCCTCACCCTTAACAAGAAATGCAAGTTAAACCAACCCTGTGAGGTTGGCAAAAATCCCAAAGTTTAACAACATACTTCACATGCAAGGCCATGAAGAACAGGCACTTTCAAACTCAGCTGGTACATATGCAAAACAGACAATCCCCTATGGAGGGCAATTTGGCAATATTAATCAAAATTACAACTGCTTTTACTCTTGACCCAGCAATCCCACTTATGGAAATTTACTCTCCAGATATACCTGCAACAGGTATAGAATTATACATGGACAAGGCTATTCGTTGCAGCATTCTCTGTAATAGCAAAAGGCTGGAAATAATTCAAGTGGCCATCTACTGGGGACTGGTTAAATAAGTTGGAGTACAGTTACAAAATCGAACATGTAAGAAATGAATAAAAATCAAAACTATTTTATATTTTTTGTACATTAAGAAAAACACTGGAAGGAATCATAAGAAATTTTAAAAAATGACTACCTAATGGGGTGGGTGTAGATAGGGAGACAGGGGGGGACAAACCGCTCAGTGTGTATTTTTTATTCTCATTTTGATTTTTGAACCACACAAATATATTAGCTCTTTGAAAATAAGTAAAACTACTATGGCATTACACGGCCTCATTCTGTGTATGAAAATAATACTGCTGTTAGAAATGTTACAGTCAATGTCAGGAAACAGGTAACCACTGAGCATCAGAGAGAGAAACTAGCTGTTTACGTTCTACTAGTATTTCCCACTGGCCTTTCCTTCCCTAACTTGCTCTAAGAAAGTGGTGTTTAGAGGCCTATCTAGCCATACAGCTTCACGGAGCCTTTCCAGTGAGAACTGGCAGTGGTTACTCAGTGCCCCCACTACCATATGGGCATAGATGCCACCAGGACAAAATGGGGGGAAATGCCAATCCCTGGGTCAACAAATTATCTGCTTTATTTCCTAACCTGTGCTGAAACCACAGACTTGGTAACAGTGGTCTTGGTCAAGACCAATATTCTGAGATTTAATTTGGCCTCAATGATCAACTTACTACTACGTGTGGTCACCACTATGCCTAATGAGGGAACCAGCTGTCTTCCTTCCCACAACTTTCTTCCTTTAATGCCATGGATCCAAATAAAAGAAGATAAATAAAAATGTAAGTAAAGAATAAGGATACCCTTCAGTGATGTGGTGACATATAGGGTATTTTCCCATAGGAATCACAAAGTTTTTATATAATTTATTTTAGTTGAAAAGATGCACTTCGCAAGATTTTCTGGGTTATAGTCATGATACGGAATTGTAAATTTTAGAGAAATTAGTGACGTGTATATGTTAAAACCAAGGAAGGCAAACATCCGGCAACATTAAAGAGATACCTTCTTTTTTAAGAAGAACTAGAATTTAGGGCAAAAGTGAAAATAAGAAAAAGAGAATCTAAAGCCTCTTTACACTAGTTTAGTCATAAAAGTACCTATAACTGATCATAAAATTTCTATAATGCTTTTCCAAATGTTCAGAACTAATATGAGGATCAAAGTTTGAAGAGCTCTTGGAGGCTGCCAGCTAACTGCCCACCCACTGAGAAATAGCTTCTTCAAAATCCATTTAGTGAAGAGCAGCTTCCATAAAATCAAAACGCAGCCTCAACATTCCACAGACGTAGGTAGCCTACCTCTTCCGGGAACAGCTTGACTCTTAGACAGTTATTTCCGTCTAAGAACCTTGGCATCCCTCCCCTGCCAAGCCAAACTGGCCTAAGGAAACTGATGTTATTTTGTCACAAAGGGGAAAAAACTTGCCTCATAAAACCATTCTGCATAAGTTCTCTTTGAAGTTTCTGATCTTGAGCAGCATATTCAGAAAGTTCAGATTCCACCGCCGGAGGGAGAATATTTGGAATAAATTTAGAAAATAGAGTTGGAGCCATCTGAACCCACTCTGTGAGGGAAGGAAACAATTCATTAACAAAATCATAGAGGCAAATTAAGTTAAATATATATTAAACCAAATTTAGGTGCAATCCCATTCTGATAAAGAACATACAAGAGGTTAAATTTCCTTTCTAAAAAGAATTTACAGTGTAAAGAAAGCAGATGTTTTTACATTTTGCCACTATAACAAAATTTAATGAAAATCTCTAGAGAATTTTAAATGATCCTTATCAAAACTTATAAACGTGAGGGAAAACATGAACAAGATAACTTAAGAATTCTGAGTGGGGGGCAATTGGAGGGAAGAGACTTGGTGGGAATTAGCCCTATAAAGCATTTGTTAAGATGGCTGGGGAGGGTTGGGGGGCAGGAGGGAGAGGGGTAAGAGATCAACCGAAGGACTTGTATGCATGCATATAAGCATAACCAATGGACATAAGACACTGGGGGATAGGGGAGGCCAGGGGATTGTCAAGGGCAGGGGGAAAAAAAGGACACATATGTAATACCCTTTGTAATACTTTAAGCAATAAAATAAATAAATAAATTAATTAATTAATTAAATAAAAGATGGCACACTGGACCAAGAAGAGAATTGTGCAGACAGTAATAAGTAGACATATAAAAAAGAAGCCCACAAAAATGGATGGGAAATCAACATTTAACAAGTGGGCTGGAGATAACTAGTAAGTACTTTTGAAGAAAGACCTATTTGACCCATGCTAAATACAGCAAATTAAATATATGTAAACAGTAAAAGAAAATAATTGTATTGTTATTTAATTATTTAAAAAGATAAATGATCAAGAGAACAATCTAAAGAAAAACATTCAGAATAAATAGACAATAGAGAAGCCTAAGGAAATATCTGCATTGGTGATTAATTCATATTTTTATTATGGAGCATTTTTACAAATCAGTTAAGACCAGATAAATGAAAGACAGGAATGAAAATAATTTACAAATAAAAAAAATAGAATAAAAGCCTTGTTAATATTCACAAAAACTCAAAATAAACACAATCTCTTCCCACTGCTCACTGAACTCTAACTGTAAATAAGGAGCACCTGGAGCAGGTGTGATGAAACCAGCGCTCCTTGCTGGTGGCCCTCTGAGCATTGTTACCCTTTTGGGTTCTTTTAATCTGACCTCTTCAAATGTTCCCTCTTGGAAAACATCTTAGCTGTGTACCTCAAGAACCATAAAATGTCAAAGCTCTATTTATTCCAGTGAGTTCAATTTAAAAATAATAATCTGAGTAAATGTAATTCTAAATTTGAAAAAAATTGCACTAATGCTGTGCAATGCTGAGTCAGATAAGTAAAAAATTCAACAGAACAGCCAAGTTAGAGATGGTAAAAAAAAAAAAAAACACCAAATAAATAAGGACCACAAATTACACGGGTCAATCCACTCATCCCTTGTTCAAACTCATGGCAAAATGTTCTCAACCATTTCCTTCCATCTAGCTTATCTCAAACATGGTTTAGAAAGTCTCAATACAGTGCTCAGGGGAACACTAACCAATCAGGGTGAGCTGGCAGGAATCAAACAGACCTGCCCTTTTATGAAACTCCACGTAGTCATTAAAATATATATGAACAACAACAAAAGTGTGTGTATACATGCAGAAGGGCAGGATGGCATGGCTACAACTATTTTCAAGCTGAGCTTCTAAAGACCAAATGAAAACACACCTAAAATGATAATAGTCATCAGAATCTCCAAGGATTAGGGCCCAGGAATCTAGAGTTTAGAAAACCTCCTTGGTTGATCCAGATACATTCATTATACAAAGATCAGCATGTGAGAACCACCGTAGTAAAAGAAACTTTTACATTTAAAATTCAACTTTTACTGACGATTCTCAGAGGGAAGGGGAAGAGGGCAGGAAGAGATTAACCAAAGAACTTATATGCATATTAGAGGCCCAGTGCACAAATTCGTGCACCAGTGGGGTCCCTTGGTTTGGCCTGTGGGATCAAGGTGTCCCAGATTGCAAGAAGGCACAGGCCAGGCCGAAGGACCCCCACAAAGTGCATGATCGGGGCTGGGGAGGGACACAGGAGGGCTCCAGGGCATGTACGGCCAGTCTCACTCAGTCCCAATTGGCCAGATCCCAGCAGCAAGCTAACCTGCCAGTTGGAGCATCTGCCCCCTGGTGGTCAGTGCACGTCATAGTGAGCGGTTGAGCAGCCTTAGCATATCATTAGCATATTAGGCTTTTATTATATAGGATATGCATAACCCATGGGCACAGACAATAGTGCGGTGAGGACCTGGGAAGGGGGTCAATGGGGGCAGGGAACATCGGTAATACTTTAAAAAATAAAGATAAATTAAAAACTCAAAAATGAATAAATAAATAGATAAAATTCCACTTTTAAAATATTTTAACCTTAATCTGTTAGGTGAATAAAACTGCTTTAATAAACCAGGAACAAATATTTTCAATAAAGAATTATTTTTAAAAAATAATAAAATAAACCATGAACACAATAGGCAAGACATGTAAATGTCAAAATATGTTTACTTGTATCTCAGAAAATGCCTAGGGTTACAAAAGGCTAGTCTGTGATACAATTCACCTTTTGAAAAGGACAATTCTCAAATACAGAATTCTCCTCATAAATAGTATGAATCCTGTAAGAGCTCAAACTTAGATAAAATAGCATTTAGATGAACATGTAGCTATGAGTCTTTCTACCCATAGTGATTACTTTCATTCTGCAACTTGTTACTCATGCTAAAAGCCAGAGCTTTTATGATAAAGCTAAGAAGTAGAATTTAGAAATTTGTCAAACTGCACTTGGATGCCTTCCAAACTAAAATAAAATAAATCATTCATAACCTAGTGCTAAAGGACAAATCCATGAGCCATTTCATCACATTTAGTGAAATGAAATTCAAAATTCTGAGAAACTACAAAAAGAAAAACATCAGTTTATTGGACACATGAAATAATATATTTTTGCTACTTTATATATAATTACTTTATACACGTAATTTGTTTAAAAATTATGGAGAATGGAGCAAGACCTGGTCAAATTTAAGTAACATTAAATTTGAATACTGTAGAAGTCACTAACTGTTTAAAGTAGAAAGAAGTATTTGCCATCATACTCTACCTCTAGTATAATTTTCACCAAGTTTCCATTTTTAGCAAGCTAAATTCTGACATATCTTTTAAATTAAGCAAACAATCAAGCCACCAATTAAAACAACCACTGAATAGTAATAACAGTTCATATTAGTATGCTTATTATACTATGAGGCACTGTGTTAAACAATTTAGATCAGGTCTTATTTCATTGAATCTTCAAACGATAAAAGAATTTCACAAAAAGGTAATTAAAGTAGTCCCTCTTTCCCCAGGGGAATACCTTCTAAAACCCCCAACTGATTGCTTGCAAGTTATGTAAGAGGCCAAAGAAGATGGAGTTATGAATTTATATGTCTATGCATAGTATCTGTAGTGTGGGACAGAAGTAAAGGAGAAACTCCCTAACAAAAAAGACAAAGATTAATGCCAGACAGGAGAGTCAATTTTATCTAAAGTGTCTCCTACAAATTATTTCTTGTACTTGCGTTGGCTTTCACTAGAATAGAGATAACTGCAACTGAGTCCTGAGTTTACATTTCACAATGATGAGTATCTACTCAATATTTTTTGCCATAACAATCCAAATACCATTAGGCCTCAGAAAACACAGGGAGAAGCAACACTGTCCTGCTGGGTAGGCATGGAACTACCACAAACAAGTCCAACCCCAAAAGAAATGATGCATGAGTTTACCTGGTCGGAGAGTGTACAGGCCTTTCACAATATTTGCCATAGTTGAAGGTGTGACCTGAAATGGTGTTGACTGGGCTTCTAAAAGTAAAGCTGAAATAAAAAGATAAAATGGTATATAAAAACAATGTAACACTTCTTGTCAAGGTTTCTCTTTCTATTACTATTTCTCCCAAAGATGGAAGAGTAAGCAAGTGCAAGAAAAGAAAGGCCCAATAGGACAAACCAAGAGTTTATACATTAAAGATTGTTTTTAAATCCAATGCAACAGAGCTCGATCTAACAAGTAAATATGTACAAGTCTGTTGAAATACTAATGGAAATTACTCAACTCATGGAGGTTCTGAAACAAGTAGACCTTTCTAAAAGCACTGGTATTCATGGTACCTAGTGAGTAAGCTGAAAGTGCTTCCTATTATGTTCCTGATTCAAAAAATTTACACTTGGGGGATGAAGTGTTCTGTAATTCTCTCAATCATTTCTCTTTCCCCCAAATTACCATAGTTGAGGCTCTTGGAATTTTCCTGAAAGACATATTATTGGTAATTTCAGTAACTACAATCACAGAGTCAGACTGACTCAGAGAGTCAGTACTTCCCCAAATGCTACAGCTGTATGTACTTTTTTTTTTTTAACTAAAGGTAATGGCAAGAGAGATCACGCTTGCTCATCCTTCTCACTTCCATAACTCTAGTAACCATGCAACCCTGACTGAACATGACAACAGAGTCAGTTTCCTTTCAGGTTATCCACTGCAGGACAAAGATTTTATTAGAACATTTTTAAATGGATAGAAATAATTCTTCTAGGTAACATCATTAACAGACACAAACAAATTCCATTATTTAGTGGATACAAAAGATAGTCCTGACACAGAACAGTTCATTTTTAATTTGTCTAAGACCTGCAATTTACTAACCAAAATACTCCATAAAACATAGCATAATTTTACTGTATGTCAGGGTTGTAAAATTGGACAAGCTGTTTCCTTCTGTTCTTGCCTTTTTTAAAATGGAAAAGCCATCTCACTTGGCCAACAATGACCTCACAGTTTCAAACAGATGTGAGTTACACTGAATTTATATGAAGGCCAAAGGTGCATTGTTGAAGTTTATCCTTTGAATTTTATCATCAGTAGACAGTTATAATTTTGAATGGCATAGATAAATTTTAAAGAGACAAATGTAAATTTAAGCACTATAGGAAATGTTTTCAAAATATAATGTTTAAAACTGAAATTCTAGCCTGGCCAGAATGGCTCAGTGGTTGAGCATTGACCTATGAACCAGGAAGTCACGGTTCGATTCCCAGTCAGGGCACATGCCTGGGTTGTGGGCTTGATCCCCAGGTGGGGATGTGCAGGAGTCAGCCAATCAATGATTCTCTCTCATCATTCATGTCTCTGTCTGTCTCTCTCTCTCTCTCTCTCTCTCATCTCTAAAATCAATAAAAATACATACTTTTTTAAAAAAACACAAAAAATGACAGAGCCAGATGAGGGAAGGGTTTTTGCACTAAAGAGTAAAAATCAGGGAGGATTCTGTGCTACACCTCAAAGATATCACACCGAACTCCTTCTAGAGTTACCAGTAACAAAGTCAGGGGCGAACCCTTTGATAATATTTACTCCATTGTCCGAAGGGGGAGAGGTAGCAAGTGTCAGGCCAGATATGAAGGCACTGTCCAGCAACGGGGTCAAGCAGCTCCAGCTCACTGGATGATCTTCAACTCACATTTTCAATTCCTCATGGCTCTCTCTAGAGAACTGAGCTTCAACACCTTCTGCTGTGCCAGTGCTCTCTGATCAAAAATTATGTATATCATTGCTAGTGTTATCTCACCCCTATAAGCCAAAGTACTTACGCATTAGGCTGTAAATGTGCTTTTCTGCAACATGTTCCGTAAACAGCTTTATAAGGTCATCTTTTAAGTCTCTGTTAAGTTTTGTTTCGATGTAAAACTTATTCTGAAAGGGAAAATAAATTACTTTTCAGTGCATCATTAGGGGAAATGATCAGTCTAAAACTGAAACACTAAAAATAAATTATTTTAGAAAACAATTCATAAAAGCATCAAGCAAAACATAAAAATGCAACATCAAACAACAGATAGAAAGCCCTGCCCTATTTACGTGTCTTTCTGGCATGGGGGTGAAAGCACATAAAGATGAAATGCAATGAACCATACACCTCCAAAAGAACATGGGCGATACCTGACACGACCTGTCCTAGACAGAGATGATGTACAGACACATGGAACCACTGTGTGACAAGCACTTACCATGCCTTTTGAAAGGTCCCCATTTATTAGTGACCTACGCTGAAAGCAGGTATTGAACGTGCACTGCTGACTCCCCAACATACGCTCCATTCAATGCTTAGCCATTCAGCCTATGGCATTCCTTAGAGATGGTCTCTGGTTCAAAGATAGACCCATGACCCAAGATAGCCCAATAACTGAGAGAAACCCAGGCTCAAGGGAAAAGTATCTTACAGTCATCTTACCACCATGAGGAGAACATGGTGTGTTTCAAGATGTTGTGTACAAAAGAAAGAAAACAGAACCTGAGTCCTTTGTGACACTTAAACCACAGATCCAGCCAACCCTGAAGACTGCCTTATATCTGGATATCATTACAAAAGCTAATTCTTTCCCTATTTAAATCACTTTGAATCAGGCCTTCTATTTCTGGCAGCAAGAGCATCCTGATTAGAATGACTGACAAGTCACAAAAGATTGAATTTGTTCTTGTGTAAATGTTAACTCAATGTCTAGGAATGGAAAATGAAAAGAGGAACACTACCAACGTGCTGATGCTCGCAATTCTTAACACAAGTTTTATTTTTCTCTTTAAAAAATTATAAAAATAATATGCACATGGTCAAAAATTAAAACCATGCAAAAGGTTACACAAGAAAAACAACTGTCCCACAGCCAGACACTCTGTCCCCTTCCCAAAGGTCCCGTCCTACAGTAGGGACGACACTTTGTATAATCTTTCTAAAATACGGCTTACGTAACATGGGGATATACTTTTTTCCCTAATAAAGAAGAAAACACTTGCTAATGGAGAAATATTACACACTGCTTTGTATCTTGCTTTGTCACCTAATGTCTCTTAGGGAAGATTTTTCTCTAAAATAACATGGACATGTTATTTTTTTTAAATGTATTTTATTGATTTTTCACAGAGAGGAAGGGAGTGGGATAGTTAGAAACATCGATGAGAGAGAAACATCAATCAGCTGCCTCCTGCACACTCCCTACTGGGGATGTGCCCGCAACCAAGGTACTGCCCTTCACCCGAATCAAACCTGGGACCCTTGAGTCCGCAGGTTGACGCTCTATCCACTGAACCAAACCAGTTAGGGCGACATGTCGTTATTTTTAACTGCATATTTTTCAACTGTAATTATCTTCAATAAATTACTTAAATAATAGTCTCTGCTGATCATAGAAACTCCTCCCAGTGTTCTGTTTTGGGTTTTTTTCTAGTTGTTAATTTGTGGTGTTTTGTTTTTGTTTTTGTTCTTTTCAGTAAAGTATATCTTATGGAGAGTAAATAATAATTTTGAAGACTGGTATAAAACATGCAATCTCTATGCTATAGAAAATAGGACCAACCTAAACATCCCATACCTTAAATCTAATAAACAAAGAGGAATTGGGATAATGATTTTACTCATTGAGAAAATGAGCCGCTCCATTCAATAGGAACACTAACATTAAGATTCTACAACTTTAAATATTTAAAGAGGGGAAGGACTAATCAACAGATTCAACAGACTACAAATTATACTCAAGGCATAATTTTCCAAATGAAAGAGATCATCAGAATGGAAGCAAATTTTATTGTTCTATTTTTTGATAGAATGACTTACTTGGCATTCATGATTTTAGATACATGTCTTAATTCTCTTTTTTCTGAGGATAAAACATCTTTCTTATACATATTTATTTTCCAATATCTTCCATTATGGCAGAAATAAAATAAATGCTAATTGGGTGGTTACTGATATTAATGCCTAATTATCTACATAGCAATGTTTTTTATGTAATTTTAAAACGGAAAATTCTTCTATGCCAACACTATCCAACATTCCTAAAATAGATTATTTTCCATTTCTACCATAACATATAGTAAAAGAAAAATAGAACATGCTTCCCTCTCGATACTCAGACCAGTAAACCAAGCTCTAACTTACCATGTATATGAAAAGAGGCACAATGCTCTGCAGTGCTCCCATATACTGTCCAAGAGCTATGTTAAATCTTTCAATATAGACATCTGGAGGGCTGGCCTGTGAGAAAGAACAGAAATGTGACCACTCTGGGAAACAGGTTTAAAGACCTTCCATCACCATCTAAAATGCAAAGGGCTCTTCTTACAAGCTTAGAATATGTATAGGGATCTCTCCTAATTCAGCTTCCATTATGGACTACTTAAACGTTTGGTGCACACTAGTGCTTTTTTTAACATTTTCTTAGTCTTCCTAACTGTCTGCAAATTGAATGTTATTTCCACTTTACATATGAAGCAACTGGGGCTCAAAATATTTAGTCCCTTGACTATGGTCCCACAGCTAAGAAGCCCAAGAGCTAAGTCTCAAACTTTGGTCAATCTAAGTCCTTCCATCTACTTACATTCATTCCTACAACCTTTAGAAAAAAGTTCACATTTCCAATTTAGGGCACACTGTTTACCTCCTTCTGTTCATATTCTGCTCTTCCTCTTGCACAGCCCAGCACAGCAAACATATGGAACTACTAGCAGTTACCAAGTATCAGTGTGCTGTCAGGCTTCCTTGAGTATTTTCTACTTGAACAAAGTCTTTAACACACCCCCTCGACAGATTCACCTGGCTACTTCTAGTTATCCTTCAAGATTTATCAGTTCCTCATAAATATCTGGGATATATGGCCTATCAACAAGGCACCATCACACTTATTCACTTCTCCCACTGTCCCTAAACTTCCAAGTCCTAGGAGGGCAGGATTTATGTCTTATCTTTATATATTCAGTGCTGACCACAGAGCCTGGAACATAGTAGGTATACAAAAAGGCATGTCTTGCAAGAACAGAGCTTTACTTAAATCTAAATAAAGTTTTACTTAACTTGTTGAAATCTAACCTAGCCTTTTTAAAATCTAAATTATTTTACTTTGTAACAAGGCTGTATGACATTACACAATGCATTTAGTACTCTGAATTTCAATTTCCATACATATAAAATTAAAAAATACTAATTATGCTACTTCTAAGATGTGCTTAGATTTAAAAAAAATACTGTGTAAATATTACAAGCATATGCTATATTTGCATGTGCAAATATTATATATGCATATGCAACTAATAAGTAAACTTAATGAATTAACTACCCATTTGTCAAGTACTTCATAATAACCCATTAACCTTATTAAAAGCATTCCTTATTAACTAAAGAAACTGGGGAAATGGTCCTACATTATGGGCAAACTTTTAACTATAACTAATGAACAGAAACACATGCAGTACCTTTCTCTAAAGTGCTTCAAAGAACTCTAGAAATGGTATTTCAGTATTCAAAGATATAAATTTTAGAAGTATTATTTGAAAAAAAATCTGAAGAGTTTTTGCATTAAAATAATTTTCCCTTTCCATGAAAGGACACTATTTCAAAGTTAAAAGCATGAACATTGATCAAAAGCCATACTTAACAGCAGACAGAATAAAAAAAATTGAATTCCTTAGCTATTCTTTTCAAGAATCCCCAAAGGTTATGAGTAATAAAAAGCACTTTTTGTACTGAATCAAATGTCAGAACATTTACTTAGCTTCCACATTTCATGCAGCACTTATTCAAAACCTTTTAAATGACAGGACTATAAATTATAACAATCTCCTAAAATAAATTTAATCTCTTTACTAGGAACCTAGAAAAAAAACTATTTTTAAAAACTAATCAAATGATTCGTCCTTAAAACTTAAATTCAGTATACTTTGGGCCCCACTGGGAAAACTGCTACCTATTTGATTTGCGTTATTTCAACATGAATATATTTGGCTTGGACATAAAATGAAATTTTTTACCCTTGAAACAAGCAAGCTTCATTTTCTTCTCAAACACGAAAAAAACAAGCTGCCAGAAAAATAACTGCTTCTCCAAACTTGCTCCAACTTTTCCTAACAGACCTAGATTCCCGGAAATGTATAACATGGATGGTTGGAGGGGTGTTTTAAAATTTGTTTTAAGGAGTAATACAGTCATCTGGTTTAAAATTCAAATGAGTTCAAAAAGGTTTAGAGAACGTACCTTTCACTCCTTCCTCACTGAGCCAACACTTAATTCCTTTATATCCTTCCAGAAGTATTTTATGTATATACAAAAAAACAAGTATCCCATTTATACCCCTTTTTGACACAAATTCTAACATACAATCACACTGACCTGCAATCGTTCTAAAAACGTACCTTGGAAATTGTTTTATCCTTGTGGTTCTCACATATTTTGGGCTCAGGACTCTTACACTCTGAATTATTACATATGGCTAAAGGCCACCGAATTGGACACCACAGATGTAAAATGCAAACAAGTTCCACAATTTCTTATTTATATCCCTCCTCTACCTACACCCCATCTCCATCCCACCAAAATGAAACAGAAAAAATAAGACTATGTGCTTTTATGTTCACAAAAACATTGTTTTCTTTAAATAATGACTTTTCCATGTTAAAATGAGATAAGGAAGAAAAAGGATCTAACAAACACTACAAGGGCACTAACATCCATCTTTACAGAAGTAATGCACGTTCGCTAAAATTTTTAAGTTAAAAATGCAGTTATAGGAAAATAACCACTACTAACATTGGGTAGATAATTACCATTAACATGTTCTTCTATTCTTGTGTCAGTGCGTGTAACCAATGTGGAACTCCATTATTTTGTAATCTGCTTCTATCACTCAGCTACATATCATCACTTACCAGGTCAAGTATACTTCTACAACATAATTCTAGCAACTCTGGACACACCATTGTCTATTTCATCAGTCCCTCTTCATTAGATTCTTAAACTGTGATTTGCTGTTTGTGTTGCCCAGGTTTGCCTGGATACTTCTAGCGCAGAACACTTAAGGGGTGCATATGTGAGTAGTAGCTTCAGCAACAACACAGTCCTATACTTAAACATAAGATGGCACCACTCCGAGCTTAAGAGCAGACCAGCTTTGGGATCAATGGTTCTTCGATAGCCCAGTGACTCTCAAAGACTGCAACTCTTAGCTCTCCAAATCGTCTGAAGAATTTGTAAATGACAGATTCCTTTGCCACACTCCAAAGTCCTGACTCAAAAACTTTCCAGAAGGTATATTTTTAATGAGAACTTCAGGGGATTCTTTAAACAGCTGCTCTGGCAGCTGTTCAGCATTTAGAAATGTCCACTTCAAAGGAAAGAGGAGCTCTAAGGGAAGGAAGTCTAGAGAATTCAAGAAAAGGTTGAGCAGTAATTACCATGCAACACAAGGCATTGACTGCATGACAGTAGTGACAATTTAGCTGCCAATTATACTGAAATCAGTAAAAATACAATACACTAACATTTCAACATTAGTATTGAGACTATAGGTGAATTTTTTCTGTAAATTTAACAATTTCTTGACTTATCAAATTCAGTGATTATAAAGTTATTAAAATAGAACAGTGAAGTGCCTCCTCCACTTAGAATGGGAAAATTCATGAGAGAACATCAGTCCCACACTTATGATTCTACTAGAGACCCGGTGCATGAAATCTGGCCTGCACCCTCTCCAATCCAGGACCCCTCGGACATCCCTCTGCCAATCCGGGACCACTGGCTCCTAACTGCTTGCCTGCTTGATCGCCCCTAACCGCCTCTGCCTGCCGCCCTGATTGCCCCTAACTGCTCTCCCCTGCCGACCTGATCGCCCCTAACCACCTCTGCCTTGGCCCCCGCCACCGTGGCTTTGTCAGGAAGGACGTCCGGAAGATGTCCAGTCTAATTAGCGTATTACCCTCTTATTAGTATAGATTTTTTTTAAAAAGTCTTGTTAACCTACTACAGAATCTATTTTTTGACCTGAAGTCTCTATATTTTCCACATGCCCAACCAAGTGAAATGAATTCTAAACAGTGACAAGTTCCTCTAATGAAAGAAAAAATACCCAAACTGCTTCTCCTTTGGTGATGGCAGCCATAAAAGCTGGCAAGAAAACCATAGGAGTTGAATGAATCATTAAAGGCCAAGTGTGAGCTAACAGCACAAATCCCCCAGAGCCTCACACAAGGAGAGTCCCCACCCAGTCGCCAGCTCTTTTCCATGGGTTTCCACTGGGTCTTTGAGAGATGAGTGAAGGCAGTGAAAGAGATGTGAGAGCCACTCTCTGTGGCACAGAGGTGCCAAGGTTTGAGGACGGGGCAGAAGTACCTCAAGAAGCCCATGCATGCCCTGCACCCTACTGGAGTTGAAAAAGTGGTGATTAGCTGCCAATGGAAGACATAAACAAAAGCTGCAAGTACCCTGGGCCCTATTCAGATACAAAGCAAAAGTCATTTGCTGAAGGGAAGAGGTGACCCACCTACACCTGATGACCCTTCTCTGATCTAAGGCAAAAACTGTCTACTGCTAGAGATCCTCCTGCCCTCCTGTCACCAGCAAAGGTCAGTTACCAAAAATTAAAAAACACCAAAAAATCGCCCTAGCCCGTTTGGCTCAGTGGATAGAGTGTCAGTCTACAAACTGAAGGGTCCTGGGTTTGATTCCGGTCAAGGGCACATGCCCGGGTTGTGGGTTCAATCCCCAGTAGGGGACATGCAGGAGGCAGCCGATTCTCTCTCATCATGGATGCTTCTACCTCTCTCTCTCTTTTCCTCTCTCTGAAATCAATAAAATTATATTTAAAAAAAGAAAAGAAACATCAAAAAAATCAAGAAACTATAACCCAATGTCAAGAATTAAAGAGTCAACAAAGCCCAGATGCAGAGGCCTACATCTGTCTTTAAATTAACTCTGATTAATATACGTAATGACCTGGCAGAAAAGGTGTACAACATGCACAAAAAGGTGGGGAATTTCAGCAAATTGAAGGTTTTTTTTTAAGTCAAATGGAAATGCTAAAAATTCTGAAATTTTATTTTAAATCTTTTAACATTAATTCCTATATTACCAAATATGACTTTGGCATTTTGGACACACAAATGAACCTGATTGCTCTCTCAAGGATCCTTAATATTATTTTGAGTCAAACTAGAAATTTCTTTTTTAAAAACCTGCCTCTACATGACTAACTTTAGCAAAACAACGTATAATACGCTTTTAGCCTAACTGGCTTATTCCATGACTTTCCAGAACAAGAGCATTCTGCCAATGGACAGAAGTGTGAAGGCTCCAGAAGCAACATAAATTACTCCTGAGGCTGACAAAGATGCTAACATAAAAATGGAATTCCCTCCCAGATACATCTGACATTCCATTCTCACTCCTGCTGCGAAGGTAGTGTTTCCATAGTAGACTATCCAAAAAATGGTAAATTCTATACAAGGTAAGTGAACCACAGGAGCCTTAGGCTATAACATACATATTAGATGCTCCTCAGATAAGTTGTAAGAATGCGTTTCTAATTAACGGTAACAATAAAGAAGTCAAAGGGAGTCCAGAAGGCACATCTCTCTTAACTCTCAAAGTTAACTGCTCCTATTATTACTACTAGTATGATATGGACATTTCTTCCTCATTTATTTCTAAAATACGACTTTCCACAGTTTCCAAATAGCTTAAATAATAAACTGAATCAAAGTCTAGCCTCTGTAATCCAGGATTCCTTCAGCTTATCCATATAACAATGACATAAATCTAGGTTCTAATCCTAGTTTTTAAACTGACTGGCTAGATGACATAGAGCAGTTACAAAAGGCCCAAGAATTACTTAATACAGAAAATATCCAAAGAAGTCGGGTGGACGAGGATAACTTCTCACTTTCCTATATACTTCATCTCTTAACACTTGGCAAAATCTACCACCTTAACCCTATTTGCTTATTTTTTAAAGAAAACTTTTTCCTTGTATCTTTTCCAATTTAGGAATATAACTGTCTCAAAACAAAAAGTTTTAGAAAGAGCACAACTCATAATTGTATTGTGTTCACTGTGACAATAAACAACAGCAAAGAACTGCTCTTTAAATGATCTGACTCTCTTGCTCATCCCGAATTTCATTTTCTGAGTTCAGGATGCTGTTTGAACTAACCAAGTAGATGGTTTTGGTAGTCTCAGCTGTAAGGCTAACAAATGCCATATATCAATTAGTAAGTACCTTTATAGATTTCTCCTTGGGATCTGGCATTATGTTAAGCCTATGAGGAGAAAACACCGTCCCTTCCTTCAAAAGATAGTAAACTTATAGGATGCCTCACTGGAAAATTTTGAGACAATAACTTTGCTGTAACAACTGCTTTTAATCAAAGGCTAGTTTTGATTAATAAATAGATCTCCAAATAACTTACTCAGAAAAAAATTTCAGTAGAACATGCCTGTGAAGAGTTGGCAACAATGTTTATTTTACTAGAAATCTATGTAAAAAGAATAACAGGCAACTTTCTTATTATCTAAAATCTCCCTTACTCTAGCAAGGCATAAATACCGTATTTGGGGGAATGAACGTTTTTAAAAATACTCTTTAGTTCAACAAGTATAAATATTATAGCTTTTAAAAAATATCCAAGTTGAGTTATGCTGCCACCCACCGGACAAAACAGAAATAGCAAAGCAACCCTTGCTCTGATTTTAAACACCTAGAGAATCTGGCTCAGTTTGTTGGCAATTTGGAGGTGACTCTGAACAGTGAATCAAAGTTAACTAATACTGACTGATTGTGGTTTATTTTCTATTAATTTCCATTAATATAATAAATAATAAACTGGTTTGAGAGTCAAGTTACATTTAATTCAATCAAGATATATTTATCTTTAAACACATAAAAATACTCCTTTTTTATTAAATGAAAGGTTAACATGTAATTAGTTAACTTCTTTTTCATTAAAATAGTTGACAAATACTCATTTAAACTATTCTAAATTCAGTCCTATTTGAGAATAAAAATTGCAACATTTTCCTTTTCCACCTGTGATTGTGGTCTGTCCCCCTCAGGATCCTGAACTCAGGTTAGTCCTACTAGTTCTATTCCTAACACTTTAATGTTACCATCTCAGCCGGGAACCAAATCTCTGAACACTGTTTATTGGGGATAAACTATTGACAAAGAAACTGTTGCTAGTGGATTCCTAACTATAAAGCTACTGGATCAAAACATCAGAACATTTTCATTTGGTAAAAGTAAAAATATAGTCTCAATTTAATAAAATGCATTAACATACACCAGATTTATCAACATTATATGGGGAGAGTATGTCTCACAACTGCTCTAATGACTTCCAAATTCAGATGTATGCAAAAATAATAAAAATGTGGAAGTGTCATTTAAGACAGTTTTAAGAGTGCAGGATGTTATTTATATTCATCAAATTCAATTACCCAAATGGTAGTTGGGTAAAACAAGATATTCTAAATATTGTAAATTCTAATATTTATTATGTCAATCAAAAACAACCCCCAAAATCTCAGTGACTTAAAATAACATAGCCTGGATAAACAAGATGTGGTATTTATAATAATAAAAGCATAATATGCTAATTAGACCAGACAGCCAGACAACCTTCCAGACATCCTTCTGGATGAAGCTGGGGCTGTGAGGGTGAAGAAAAGAC
>NW_006284618.1:1396038-1396839 GCF_000327345.1 Myotis davidii
GATTTCATGAATGAACCTTGAAAAGTTAATTAAGCCAGACACAATTCCTTTTCTATGAAATGTCCAGAATAGGCAAATCCACAGAGACAGAAAGAAGATTAGTGGTTGTCAGTGGCTATGAGGAAAGAATAGGGAATGACTGTTAATGAGTATTGGCTGTTAGTCTGGGGTGACTAAAATGTTCTGAAATTAGTGGTTATGGTTGCACAACGTTGTGACTATATTAAAACTAATACTGACTGACTGTACACTTTTAAAAGGTGAATGTGTCCTGGCTGATGTGGCTCAGCTGGGTGAGTCATCCCATGCACCGAGGCTGAGGTTCAATTCCCAATCAAGGCCTATGTGCCCGAGTTGCGGGCTCGATCCCTGGGAGAGGGTGTGCAGGAGGCAGCCGATCAGTGTTTCTCTTACATTGATGTTTCTCTCTCTCCTCCCTTCCTCTCTAAAAAATCAATAAAAAGCATATTTAAAAAAAAAACAATCAATAAAAATACTTTACAAAACAAAAAAGGTGAATGTCAGGACATGTGAATTATACCTCAATTAAAATAAAAATTTTAAATGAACTAGATAATTAAGAGAAAATGTATAGCAAATCTTTCTTTCCCACTCATGTTACATATGCCTCTTGAGGGTTTGCTCCATGTCAGACTTATTACTCAGAGATTCAGGTTAAGGAGACTCTACCAACTAGAACACTTGGGAGGTTAAGGAAACATGGAAAATTGCACAGCCGAACTCAAAGGCTTCAGATTTTGGGATATATACTTCCCTTTCACTCACAATTCATAGACAAAA
>NW_006284618.1:1398097-1398821 GCF_000327345.1 Myotis davidii
AGTTGGGTAAACAAGATATTCAAAATATTGTAAATTCTAATATTTATTATGTCAATCAAAAACAACCCCCAAAATCTCAGTGACTTAAAATAACATAGCCTGGATAAACAAGATGTGGTATTTATAATAATAAAAGCATAATATGCTAATTAGACCAGACATCCTTCTGGACAGACAACCTTCCGGAACCCACAGCAGGCGTGGTTGAGGCAGATGGGGCCACTGCAGGGGCGGGGGCTAAGCCCCCTTGCACAAATTTCGTGCATTGGGCCTCTACTAACTATATAACGGAATGCTATTCAGCCATAAAAAGAAATTAAGTATTAATCTGCCATAAACATGAATGAACCTTGAAAAGTTAATTAAGCCAGACACAATTCCTTTTCTATGAAATGTCCAGAATAGGCAAATCCACAGAGACAGAAAGAAGATTAGTGGTTGTCAGTGGCTATGAGGAAAGAATAGGGAATGACTGTTAATGAGTATTGGCTGTTAGTCTGGGGTGACTAAAATGTTCTGAAATTAGTGGTTATGGTTGCACAACGTTGTGACTATATTAAAACTAATACTGACTGACTGTACACTTTTAAAAGGTGAATGTGTCCTGGCTGATGTGGCTCAGCTGGGTGAGTCATCCCATGCACCGAGGCTGAGGTTCAATTCCCAATCAAGGCCTATGTGCCCGAGTTGCGGGCTCGATCCCTGGGAGCGGGGGTGCAGGAGG
>NW_006284618.1:1398867-1405948 GCF_000327345.1 Myotis davidii
CTCTCTCTTCCCCTCTCCCTTTCTCTCTCTCTAAAATCAATAAAAACTTACTTTACAAAACAAAAAAGGTGAATGTCAGGACATGTGAATTATACCTCAATTAAAATAAAAATTTTAAATGAACTAGATAATTAAGAGAAAATGTATAGCAAATCTTTCTTTCCCACTCATGTTACATGCCCATCTTGAGGGTTTGCTCCATGTCAGACTTATTACTCAGAGATTCAGGTTAAGGAGACTCTACCAACTAGAACACTTGGGAGGTTAAGGAAACATGGAAAATTGCACAGCCGAACTCAAAGGCTTCAGATTTTGGGATATATACTTCCCTTTCACTCACAATTCATAGACAAAGTAAGTCACTTGGCCAAGTTTAAATTCAATGGGATAGAGGAGTACTCCTGTCATGTATCCATGTATTATGACTAGTACAGGATTGTGAGAGGCATGTCCGATTGCCGGTTTAAGCCCAATCCCTGGGATCGGGCTTAAACTGGCAGTCAGACATCCCCCAAGGGGTCCAGGATTGGAGAGGGTGCAGGCTGGGCTGAGGGGAACCCCCCCTTCCCTGCACGAATTTCATGCACCGAGCCTCTAGTATTGTAATAACTATGTATGGTGTCAGATCCGTACTAGATTTATAAGGGTGATCACTTCTTAAATTATATAATGTCTATTCCCTAGATCAGGGGTGGGCAAACTTTTTGACTCGAGGGCCACAATGGGTTCTTAAACTGGACCGGAGGGCCAGAACAAAAGCATGGATGGAGCGTTTGTGTGAACTAATATAAATTCAAAGTAAACATCATTACATAAAAGGGTACGGTTTTTTTTTTTTTTTTTTTTTTTAGTTTTATTCATTTCAAACGGGCCGGATCCGGCCTGCGGGCTGTAGTTTGCCCACGGCTGCCCTAGGTTGTATGCCTGAAACTAATATAATAGTATATGTCAACTGTAACTGAAAAATATAAAATTATTTAAAGTAAAAAAAGAATTACAGTGGGGCCTTGATTTACGAGTGTCCCAACGAGTTTTTTGAGATACCAGCTGTCTCTCCGCCAATTTTTTGCACTGAGTTGACAGAGTAATTTGAGTTACGAGTTCCTTAACGAGCTTGGTCTCAGAATGAATTAAACTGGTAAGTCAAGGCCCCATTGTAGTAGGTAAACCTTTCAAAGCTATAATGTACAGATCAGGGGTTTCATCTGCAATTTATATACAATACCTAGGTACTAAATATATTTGTTAAATGAATAAAGATCTTGTATTTAGTGGCAAAAAGATGAAGAAAACACTTTACACTAAACAGGAAAAGTATATATTTGGCTATGATAACAGTGCTCTGGCTATAATTTAAAAAAAGAAAAAAAGAAAGCTACTTAGTACAACAATTTGGGCTAAATAAGACTAAGCTAATTCAGCACACAGGCAAATAAAGAATAATATCTAAGCCCAGAGCACAGCCCAGCACTTTCTAGAAACTGTGGCTATTTCAGAATTGCTGGAGTACTTCCCAACTGTGGTGTAGACCCATAATTTATTGCTGAGTGACTTTCCTATACATCATGTTACTTCTACTCCAAAACTAAAATGTGATCTGGCCCTGGCATAAAAATAGTACTTGACCTTCAAGCACTGGAAACCTTACTGAGACATAGAGGGATGTTGGGGGCATCAAGAGGCCAAGTGTTTTCTTAAGCAGAATATTTTCTACAACTTGCCCCAGATTTTACAGCCAGCATAATGTTTGTCTAAAGAGAGTTTATCAACAAAATTCTGACTTCAGTTGTTCATAATTAGCAAATTTTAGAAACTGGTAGGCAAATCACTCTTCAAAGATAATTTTTTGAAAGTTTCAGAAAAAAATTAACATATACACATTTATATTATAAATGCCACCAAATACCAAAGTGCACCGGGAAAAAAATAAGGTTTTAAATAAATATTCACACGGTAATAAATGAATCAGTTAAAGTCTGAAATATATTCAATCTAAAAAATTTCCACAATTTATGTCATAATTTTTAAATAAGAATCTATTACAAAATTAGCTGCTTTGGTCAATATCCATCTAGAAGATGTTTATAAATTCATCTCATACTCAAATTAACAAGCCTCCGGAGGTATATTATACAGGCTAATTGCAACCAGTCAGAAAATCCCAAGAAAGCAGAAAGCAATACAATCAGTTCTTTACCTGCAGCTCCTTTGAGACTCTCTCTAAGTGATTAGTTATCTTCTTAATCAGATCACTATACATCTGTTCTGAGTGCTGCTGGCATACACATTTATACACACAACTGTGGGGGAAACAAAACAGAAAAACCAGGTTAATGATGAAGCATGCAATTCAGCCTAAGGTTAAAGCATACTCTGTATATACAGCCACTGGTCAAATAACCAATTCAGGCCTAAAAACAGTGACCAATCACAACTTTTAAATAAAAAATTTACCCTGCTCCAATCAGTGTTCAGATGGGAGAGGTATTACCACCAGCAACAAATAAATCTTTTATGAGTACTCTACTACACATTTTATCAATACTAGATAATCTAATACTTGGTGATAATCTGAGAGTCTGACTATGGTAACTACTTATAGACCAGCTTCTCTCTCATTTTAATGAATGTCAAAATAAGGAAGAGAGTGATAATGGGTAGAAAGTTTCTAACTCACTAAAACATGTGCAATGTAACCTCTTTGTGCCTCACTTGTGTGGAACAACCCAGTTGTCACTTCCTCCTCTTGTGACTGGGTTGATCTCATACCCACCCCAGTTCCTCACTAATTTGCTGCTTCCATTTACCAGGAGCTGGGAAACAAAATAACCAGAGAGTTAGAACTGTGTGTCATTAAACATGGACAGATTAAGCTAAAGTCTCCCTGTGAGACTAAAAATATGTATTTTTGCCGACCTCCATCATTTCTGCATTACATATGGCACAGATGGCAGGCTGAGTGGAGTTAACTCTATGTTGATTTGAAAACCAAGTCTGAAGCAAAAAGTATAAATCAAACCTCCAATCCACATGTGTGTAACATATAAATAACTTAGAGCCTCATCTTATATATTATATATATTATATGCATACATACTATCATAATCAAGTTGCCATGAACCTCAATATACCCTCGCAAACCCAGGCGAATTAAATCCCGACTTACCTGTATATCTGTTCATAGGATATGGGGATATAGTCACCAGGACTCTGTGTTAAAAGCTGATCTATGGCACCATCCAATTTTGGCCAGTATGTGCTCTTATAATCTTCAATAGTTATAACATTCATTACTAAAAGTAAAATAAATATTACTATTACCACATGTAAAATAAACAGGAACTATAGCAATTTTGTATCCTCAAATTCCTTTTAGACTTCACACTGACACTTTATCACCTAAATACAACTCAATTACTATCCCATTTCAAAAAAACAAAACAAAACAAAAAACACCAAAACAGCCTGGTCAGGTATTTTAAGCAACCATTAATGATGATTTTAAGAGGAATTACTATGAATTTGTCCACCTTTAAAAATAAAAACAAAACAAGCAAATATCACTGGTTTCCCTTCCTGGTTTCTGTAAGCTTCCGTTATCAGTGGAGCCACTCAAACTTGCACTGACCTTCAAATACCCATTTGTCAATGATGTAAAAAGATATCCTACCTGTGAACCACAATAAGGTTATGGAACACTCCTGGGAAAATCTACCTAAGCATGACTATGAAAATTAAAGTCCAAATTTTACAGTAATGTCCGGTCAGCTTGGCTCAGTGGTTGAGTTTTGACCTATGAACCAGGAGGTCCTGGTTCAATTCCCAGTCAGGGTATATGCCTGGGTTGTAAACTCGATCCCCAGTGGAGGGCGTGCAGGAGGCAGCCAATCAATGGTTCTCTCTCATCATTGATGTTTCTCTCTCTCTCCCTCTTCCTTCCTTTTTGAAATTAATAAAATATATATTAAATAAATATGAAATGTGCTTGTCAAGCTGCGATTCAGGTAGAACGCTGTGCTGGGACCAAAAGGGACTGAAGCAAAACCAGATGTGGGGAGTCCACATCGGAAAACACATATGTAATTACATATTGTTTTTGTTATTAATCACTATGCTTTAATTATGTTCAATTTGTAACAATGAATTGGGGGTCACCACAACATGAGGAACTGTATTAAAGGGTCACGGCATTAGGAAGGTTGAGAACCACTGCTCTAAGACGTCTTATGTCTTGTGAACTACCTCAGAAGATTGGAGCTCACAACTACTACATCCAGTATTTTATTGTTTTACCAGAAATTGGGTGCTCAGGGGTTGACTTCTCCAAGGGTTCATGGCTAATTACTGGTAGAGATACCAGGGAAAACGAAGCCTTTACCTAGCTTCTTTCTATCACATCAATGATTTCTAAATATTAGTCACTGAGGTTCAAGATGCTTCTCATCCATTATTCTCCAACTCCAACCTATCTAAATATTCAAATCAGAAGTATCTGCTCAGTTGAGATGACACAGGTATAAACCACACTAACTGCATGCAGGTCTGCCATAGTTTTAAAATTCTGTGATTTCCTGCAAGATTTAAAAACAAGTAATCTTTCCATGGCATTAAGACCAGAAAAGTTTAACTTTGAAGCAGCAGCGTAAGGCAGGTGTGCTGAGGTAGAAACACTATTAAGTGCACTAATAGGTGTCCTGCAGGCCTCTGAGCAGTTCAGGACTTGAGGACAGGATACAGTGAGTGTGGATTAAAGGCAGAGAGCTGGTGGGTGAGAGGTAAAGATTGACTGGAAGACTAAACAGTAAAAAAGAGAAGTATTGTTAGTGCAAAAACTGAAAGATAAAAGCTTCAGACTCTAAGACAGACTCATAGTAGATGTGTGGTGGGGGGGGGTGGGGGGGGTGTCATAGGGCTTGTGGATTTTAAGTCAACAGTAACATTAGAAATGCTCAAATATCTAACCCTGCTCTTCTCTTTAATTCTAGAATGCCATCAGCCAGAAGAAATATACTTTTTTTCCTGCTCCACCCATCCACCCCATCCTTCTCCCTTCAAATGGAAGATCCTTCTTTATGGAAACTGAATAATCCCAGAGAAAAGACATTCACATACTATTTGGCACTTCCTGCACAAAATAGCAGTTCTGCAGGGAAATCCACACTTTTACTTGAAAAGGCCCCCCTCAAACACAGAACTGCCAATTAGCCTTTTTCACTTTTAAATATGAATAGAGCTAAAGATCATCAAGATTTGCAAAATCTCAGACAGGAGAGATCAAAACAAACAAAAATTGATATGATAAAAACAAAGATAATTAAGAAAATAAAACTCTCTCAGAACAAAGCGAAAACTAATGAACAAACTTAGAGAATCAAAACAGGAAATCAACATTTGACTAACAGTAACAATTCCAGAGAAAAGGGAAAATAGAGAAAATGTAAAGGGAGAAAAATATTGACAAATGTAAGAAAATATCCCAGAAATGTTCAAGGAAAAAAAAGTCACATGGCATCTGAACTCTCCATTCTAATACTGCAAGCTTAAAGTCAATGAAGCAACACTAAAAAAGTCCAAGGAAGAAAGATTTTCAGTGAAGAATTCTGTACACATACTGTCAATCAAGTGTGAAAAGCAGCACTTTTATATATACAGACTTATCCACACACACATTTTCTCAGAAGATACGTTGTGAATACAACACACACATACACACAGAACACACCAATAAAAAGGAAGACATCAAGTAACTATTTGGGAAGTCCCTGAGAAGCAACTGTGCAGAGACCCTAAAGAATAAATAGGAACAGGAAGACTAACAGCTTCACCAGCAGACAAGAAAAAATACTGATTAACTGAGCATTGTGAAAACACACCAGTGACAGATATATGGTGAATCTAAGGAAGCTGTTGCAACATTTTTAAGATGAGTTTAACAAAAATCATGGAAGTATAAATAAGGCAACTAATACCAAAATTCTTTCTATGTGAAAGAACGTGTAATCTGAGTATACGCCTGGCCCTTGAGTGACTATTTACATAGTCATAATGTACATATGGTCTATTGACTGAACCAAAAATTGTGTTATTAATTGGAGAGATGAGGTATGTGAGAACTAAATCCTCACCTTAATGGGAAGTCAATAGGTAATATAAAAGTGATAAATTAAAGAATAACAATATTAACACATTAAAATGAGTGGATAAATATCAAAAGAAACATCTAAATGCACTGAGTAAAAAGTCCAGGAATGAAAGGCAGGGGAGGGAACCACTGATTTTAATTATGTGTCTTTTCACAGTTTGAGTTTTCAAATTACAAACTTTTAATGAGAGCAAAGTTTTGGTTTAAGTCCAAAGAGTTTGCTGAATCTTAAATCCTCGGAAATGGAAAAAGAAATCTAATGAGATTAAATTTTCATCTTAGTATTTCCAATATTCTAAAGCACAGAATGAGAAAGCTCAGATTGACTGATTGCCTACTAATCCTCACTACCTTAATGGTCCATAGACATCTTTTAAAAAGAGACAGACACACACACACACACACAGACCTACCTATACTCCTCCTACGTTCAGGTCAAAGGTACTGCCAGCTCCCAGTCATCCAAACCCTCAATCTTGAGTCTTCATCCTCCCTCTTTGACCCATAAATTTTGTAGAGTCTAGTCCCCATATATTTCCAAAATCTAAAACAACCTCTTCCAATGCTGTATGCCAAGCATGTCAAATTTGCAGCCCACAGGCTGCATGCGGCCCACAATGAATATTTTTGCAGCTCAGTCAATATAACGGTATGTAAGAAATGTTTTAATAAAAATCAATTTTTACAATATCCTGTTATACATAACTAGAGGCTCAGTGCACAAAATTCAGGCGGGGGGGGGGGGGGGTGATCCCTCAGCCCAGCCTGCACCCTCTCCAATCTGGGACCCCTCGAAGGATGTACTACTGCTGGTTTACAGGGATCGGGCCTAAGCCGGCAGTTAGACATCCCTCTCACAATCCAGGACTGCTGGCTCCTAACCACTCACCTGCCTGCCTGCCTGCCTGCTTGCCCCTAACTACTCTGCCTGCCGCCTGT
>NW_006284618.1:1405971-1406219 GCF_000327345.1 Myotis davidii
ATTTGTTTGGGAAATACTTTCTGAAATAATTAACCATTGTCCAAGAGTGATATCCTTTATATGTTACTCCATAAGGGGAATAAGTATGCATTTGGATTCCAGTAAAAGAGAATTTAATGGTCCCTATTCCCCTCTCATGAGCTCATTTGTGCCTGGCTGGTCCCAATTCCTCTCTCCCCAATGTTGAATGTCTGAGCCGTTAAGGCGTTACGGTATGAAGGCATGATGACTATTTGCCTATTAGCTCT
>NW_006284618.1:1406297-1411646 GCF_000327345.1 Myotis davidii
GGAAATATTTTGCATTCGGAGAACAAGAAAAATAGGTATATTTGCATTATGCTTATTAATTTGTGCAGTTATTCAGTGTCTGCTAAGTTAATGTTCAAGAAAAGATATTAATTTTTATTAAAATGTTCTGTTATTTTATGTTAACGATTACTCATTTATTTCAGCCCTTTGTATTCAGCATGTCTCTATCGAAATAAACCTACGTTTCTATGAAAATTGAAGCTTTTGTTTTTTTGCAGCCCGCATAAACTTAAACCTTGTTTATTTGGCCCATGTTAGCCTTTGAGTTTGACATGTTTGCTGTATGTGTTGTTCAAGCCTTCATCTCTTGTCTAGACGATAATAATTACAACCCACTAACTAGTCTTTAGGTCTCCAAACTCTCTTCTTTCTCATCTAAACTAACACACTAAGACAAATTTCACTTGGTTGACTTCCTTGACATCCTTCAGTGGCTCCTATAGAAGAAAATCCTACCTCTAACATGGATCTTAGGCACAGCCTGCTTCCTCTGCAAGAAAGTCTCTTCAAGTCATCCTCAATTCTCCTGACAAACTTCTATTCATTTTTATAAATGTTCTGTTTCCTCTATGCTACCATATACATACATAACTTTACCATTTAATTATAATACCTGTCCATCATCTCCTACACTAAACTGTGTCTCCATTCATCACCAGAGGCTATTCTGTTACCTTGGCATACAGAATAAATATTTGTTGAGTAAAATGCCATTCAGATGTCTAGACAGCACACCTGCAACTACAAATTACATATCTCTATAAGTCTATCTACAGAGGTTAATAGCCAAATGTCCACAAAAGTGTAAGAAAAATAAAGGCCAGCTTGCCCTGTCAAGACATATTACAGAAGGCTATCAACAGTATTTTTTTATATAACACTTAACAGTTAAAAATGTGATTACAATGGTCTACAACTTATAGTGTGACAGTTTAAAGGGGAAGTAAACAGCATTCATTCTCTTTAGGGATTTGAGACTGGCACTTACATAAACGTTACAATGTCTTTCTCTTACAGTTTCATCAATGCCACTCTGTGTAATACATATCAAAAAAAATGGCAAGACAAGATCCCCAGTAAGATTCCAGAATGCAGCCAGTCGATCAATAGCATCGGGATGCTCGCTGCAGCACAACTCCCACTAACCCGGAAGGCAAGATGCCGAATAACCACCACAGATGCTGCAAACAGTGTGTATTTTAAGACCTGAATATATTAACTGATCCGTTGTAAAACAATCTACCAATATGAAAACTGGCAGGGCCTGATCAAGTAAAGGGCAAATTTATTTATGATGTAATAAAAATCAGTTAATTTCATTCAATTCAACAGTCAATATTGAACACATTTTCGAACCACAAATTTAAAGAAATAATAATTTCACTGAGTTCAATTTAAAATACTGGAAAATAGAAATTTTGGGTGCACTGAGTTAATAATTCTCAAGAGATCACGGCACAGTATGATCGATCAATCAATGCAAGATTCTTCCTTCCTTTCCGTCCTTGCTCCCTACATCCATCCATTCTTTGCCTTTTATCCTCATACCTTAGTCCCCTTGTCCCCACCCCCCAACACATTCAGACGGAACCATTCTCTTCTGTTTCATGTTTGGACAATGAGCACATGTGACATTTGCAACATCTGAGCAGAAGCTGTAAAACCCATTGTGTTTCTGGCCACTCTTCTCTTTGCCTCTGCCTAGAATGACAGGACCCAGAAAAGAGCTGCTCTTCAGAATGAGATGACTTGTGAGGAGCCACAGTCAACTGTCAGCCACTAACATAACATGCGCAGGAAATAAACCTTTGTTGTTCTGTATGCTCCTGAGATTTGGTGATTATCGTCATAGAAAACTGACTAACATAGAAAGGAAAGTTAAACTGAATAATTACACCTGAGTGAGACTTGGAAGGTCACAGCGAGGAAAGGATATACTGCAGCTGCTGTTGGTTCTGGAAAGTAAGGTTAGAGGTATGAGAGTTTGTAGCTGCCAAACCCCAAGTTCCAGGTCTCGTCTCCAACCTCAGGGGTGAGTTAGGGCCATCAGTATAGGGAGGGACAAGTAAACCCCCTTAGATGTGCCCCCTCCTACCAAATAATAAACCTAAAGTATATCCCTGAGGAAACTGCAGAGGAACCATCTTCCCAAGACTTGAAAGATACAGGGGTGGTGCCTATATGGCATTCTGATTTCACTAGCCTATTTGGCCAGTGCAGGGGAGACAGATCTTGAAGGATGTATAGTGAATCCAATCAGGTGACTACAATTATAGCTGCCGTTCCAGGTATGATCTCTTTACAGAAACAAAACACAGTAACTGGCATCTAGTAAGCCTCGACCAAACTAACATATGATTTTTTAAAAATCTATTCCAAAACAGACCACCAGAAGCTGTTTTCACCTACCAGCTCAAAAGTACACTTTCACCATCATAGCTCACAGCTACACCGACACTCCAGCGATCTTTCATGACCTAGTCCACAGTGACTCTGGCCAATTTTACAGTTGTTCCTTTCGCATTTAGATCTTTAATTTATCCAGAGTTCATCCTGTTTGTGGTGGTAGGTTTGTTCTTCACGTAGTGAACCACTCTCCCTAACAACATCACTCCTTTCTCCAGTGACTTACGATGCCACCTTTAAGTTCTGAACATATATATACAGGAAGTCTCCACTGTTCCCCCGTCCATTTTTTTGTTGTTGTTTTGTTCTTACACTAGTTTTTATTACTACCACTTTGAAAGAGTATTTTAAATTCTGCTAGGCAAGTCCAATTAAAGCACACCTTTAAGACTGATTTAGCTATTCACAAGCTTTATCCTGCCTGCCATATAAATTTTAGATTTGGAGGACTGAGTCTGTCAGATAAACCAACTGGAATTTTGACAGCACTTTAAATTTATATGTTAAGAATGGAGAAAACTGACATTCTTATAAGTAATCTTATCCCAAGAATTTGTAAAGTTTTTCTATTTATTTAGGTCCTGTTCTAGTTCCTTATTAAAGTTTCTCCTTAAAAGTTTTATGTATTCTTGGGTTACTTCCTAGAGACTTTATAATTTTGTTCCTAATATTTTATACAATATTTACCTTTGATTGCTAGTGTAGTAAATGCTATTAACTTTTGTAGACTAATCTTTAATCCACCAACCCTGCTAAACTCCTAATAGTTCCTCTCTTGATTTTAACTCTTCTGGGTGATATTATCCGCAAATAATGAGTTTCATTATTTCCCTTCCTATCCTTATACCTATTTTCCCTTTATAATAGTGTTAACCAGGACCTTTCTTATCATGTTAAACAGTAATAGTGATGGAGGTATCCTTATTACCCACCTTGAAGCGAATGTATCTAAAATTTCTCTATTAAGTATTATTTGTTGTAGCTTTTTGGTAATGACATTTACACAGTTATCTTGTATTTTGAGCTCGATCTTATTAAATAATTTTATGGTATCAAGATAATCATGATTTTTCTTTTGGCCTATTAATGAGGTAAATTACATTAATAGATAAATGTTAAACCATGCTTACATTTCTAAAACAAACTCTATAAATCATTATTTTTTTAACACACTGTTGGACCTCAACAGTGTTGAAAGCTAGTATATTGTGTAGGATTTTCATATCTTTGCTAATAAGTGCAACAGATCTCTAATTTTCTGATACTATCCCTACCTAATTTTAGAACCAAGATTTCACTAACCTCATAAAATGAACTTGGCATCTCTCTTTTTTTTTCTATTTCCCAAAACAACTTGTAAAAATGAATTAAGTATTAGTATCTAAAAGTTCAATGCAACTCACTTATAACATTATCTGGGTCCAGAGTTTTTGAAAGGGGAGGTCTTTAACTACCATTTCAGATTGTTAAATATTTATTAAGCAGTTCAAGCTATCTTTTTCTTCTGTTACCAACTTTCAGAGTTTATAGTTTTCTAAGTATTTATACATTTCATCTAGGCTTTCAAATTTATTAACCTATAGAAATTCATAAAATTAGGTTTTAAATCTGTTTGTAGTTATTTCCACTTTCACTTACTTTATTTGCAATCTATTTTCCTTGATCAATCTTGTTAAACACAGGTCTGTCTAAGCTTATTAATCTTCAAAGAACAATCTTTTGGTTTAGCAAGTCATTTGTTCCTTAATTTCACTAATTTCTGCTTTTTTATGTTGTTTTCTGAACTCTTCACAGAACTGTGTTCGCACTAAAGCAAGCTTCCTCCAGCATGTAGGTAAGTCACCCTGCCACTCTGTCCAAGGTCTACTTTCACCACACAGATTTCAACACACAAACTGTACATACAACTATTCCTCTCGTGCATGCACAACAGAGAAACATCAAATACAGATCTTACCAACCATACCTACACATGAATGCGAGGTAAGGTTATGAGCTGTTCCCATACACACACACACACACAAAAGTGTAAGGCAGTGATCATCTAGCTGAATCAAGGTAATCCTTGTCTGCAATGCTACCTGGACAATTCCTGGTGCAGTTTGACAAAATTAGTAACTAGAAACGCAATCTCCAGTTGCTTTACCAGATGCCATTCAAAAACTGCAGTTATTAATAGAAGAGAAAAACCTGCCTGTGATGGTCAATTTTCACATTGACCCGCTCAAAGCAAAAACACTCCCCCCCCCAACTCTGTAAGCATACCTCCCGACTGGGGCAGTTTCGGATTCCAGACTTTGGTCTTAACATTCCCTGCCTGCAACAGCACGGGAAGGCACATCGCTACAACGGAAGTCCAACACGAAACCCAAGTTTGGATCTGGACACATGCTGCGCGGCTTCCTCTGACCAGTGCGGACTTGGACCAGAATGTTACCGATTACCGGCGTCGGGACGGATGCCACCGCGCCCGCTGCCCGGGCTCACTCCACGAGCACCTCCCGCATCTCCTCCTCGGATGCAGAAGGTGCACAGACACCGGAGGGGAGAGGACAGGCGCGGATCCGGTCCGCTTCCTAACCCCCAACTTGTTTAACACAGACTGGCTACCAGCACAAGAACACAAGGTGCCAGATTTTCCTCTCTGGCTGCAAAAATAGTAATAGTAATAATAATAATAAAAAGACGGAAGGCCTCTCCCGACGGAAACTCAAGCTGCCTGATCGTCCTCTCCCGCGTGAGAGTGAAACTTCGAGGGGGTGCGGAGGAGAGAAGCGCTTCCTCGCGCTGAGTGACAGCCGGCGGCGGGAGGCTCGCGTCCGTGGAAGTCGGGCTGCGCGCACCGGGCTCCGCTCTAGGCCAGGTAACCCTAGACGCCGGGGCCGCAGGCACCCAACAGGGGGGGCGGAGAGAGGCGGGGAC
>NW_006284618.1:1412179-1427973 GCF_000327345.1 Myotis davidii
TGCGAGAAAGCAAAGCGAAAAGGGGCGGGGGCTGCGAGTCACCCCCCAGCAACAGGGCAGAGGTTCGCCCCGCCCCGGCCGGGCTGCTCTCGAAGTGGCGACGGGTCGGGGAGAGCATTCGTCGGCCCCGCCCCCGGCCTCTCGTCATAAGGGAGTCTGACTGCGCACGCGCGTTCGCCGTCTGGTTGCCCTGACGACCGAGAGCCGGGCCGCCTCCTACAGCTGAGTGCTAACCCCAGCCGGCTGTCTGGTGCCGTCCGCCACCCTCTCGGTGGTGTTTTTGGGGTCTCAGCGGGTGTACCGGGCCCTCGCACGTCCAGGGCCTCGCAGCCCGGCCTTGTTTTGGGGACGGAGGTAGGGAGCCACCACAGTGTTCGAGTCGCACATTGACATCGTTCTTCTATCATAGTCTATGGGACTGCTCGCGGCCTTAGCCCATACCACCCAAACCTCAAAACCGAGAATAAAAACTGAAACTTAGCAGGGTGACTAAAAAAAATGCATGCGTTTGAAATATTCATGGATTTTTTTTTAAGTTTCTAACTCCTCCGTACACTGAAGCCAGAAATTTTAGCGAACTTAAAATACCAAGCTTCATGCACTATTTCACAAATCAGACGACAAGTTTGAGAGTAAGAGTCTTGAGGGTCAGAGAAAGATTATGTAACTCCATTTTTTTTATTCCTCTGCATTCTCAAATTATAGCAATAGCAGTAATATCAAAATGTCTTATAATTGTTTATTGTGGAATTCTTTCTAACTACTGGTGCTAAGAAGGAATGCCTAGAAAAACCCTTTATTACACTTAAGCTAGAAGATAATCTTTATTTCCACAAATATGTAATTAGTGTGAAGAATCACTTCAGCTACTAAGAAACCGTCTAATGTACTTCAGTGTCCACATTTGTTTCAGCTCCTTTCCATATAGTTTCCCATATATTCTGCACAATCCTAATGGAATATTTTTTTATCAATAACTTAGAATGAATTTCAGACAATGCTCCCCTATATTAAGACATTTTTTTAAATTAGCACATGTTTTTTATTCTCTGGGCCTGGGCATTTTGGGAATACAAAATAAGGGGGGACATTTTTAAGTAAAAGACAATTGAATGGAATACTAAGGGGGGAAATGTAAAATTCTATGCCCAGCAACAACCAACAAAAATAATAGAGGGAGAATTAGTTTTTTCAGACAAATAGCTGAGTTTGTCACCGATATACTTTCTAGGTAGGTGGATGGTTATGTGACTGGAGATGGAGGTCTTCACATAATAAAAGATTCAATACACAGGAAGATAAAAGGCATAAAGGTATCTCTGATAACATTCACAAAAGACATAAAACAAAAATTGGCAAGTACAAGAATAAAGAGAAATCTACCATCAGAGCAGATGATTTTCACACATCTCTCTAATAGATTGCAGTGAGTTAATAGTAACCCTCCATAAGATAAATTCACGTCTTAATCCCTGGAACCTGTGAATGTTACTCCATTTGGAAACATGTTCTTTGCAGATGTAATTAAAGATCTTGAGAAGATCATTCTGGATTACCCAATGACAGGAGTCCTCAAAAAAGGAAGGCAGAGGGAGATCTGGGACAGAAGGTGAGACAGAGAAGAGGAGGAGGCAATGTGACTACAGAGGCAGAGATTGGCGTGATGAAGCCACACACACATACACACACACACACACACACACACACACACACACACACACACAAATGCTGTCAGCCACTAAAAGCTGGGAGAAACAAAGAATGGATCTTCTCTAGAGACTCCAGAGAGAATGCAACTATGCTGATACCCTGATTTCAGACTTCTAGCTTCCAGAATTGTCAGAGAATACATTTCTGTTATTCAAAGCCACCCTTTTGAATTAATACATGAATCAAGAGCACCAAAAAATCTTTAAGGGATTTAGAAGATTTAAATAACAATACAATTACCAAGCTTGATTTGATGAATACATGTAAAACATTTCACTCAATAACTGCAGATATATACATTCCTTTCAAGAATATGTGAAACATTTACAAAAGTTAAACATAGTCATAAAGCAAGTCTCTCTACATGACTAAGTATTGGCATCATTATTCTCTGACCACTAGATAGTTTAGTTAGAAATCAACAACCAAAAGATAACAAGTAAACTCCCATATTTCTACTCTTCTAATCAACTCATGGGTCAACACATCAAAATGGAAATTAGAAGACATTTAGAACTGAAGGGGTTGGTACTACTATAGCAATTCGTGCACAGGTGGAGTCCCTGAGCCTGGCCAGCGATCAAGGCCTATCGGAGGGCTGGCCAGCCAGGGTGAGGGGCCACAGGAAGTTGGCCAGCTGCCCTCCACATCAGGACTGATGGGGGGGGGGGGGGCGGCCAGCCAGGCAGGGGAAGAGCCACAGGAGGTGAGCATTTCCCCCCTGGTGATCAGTGCGCATCATAGCAACTGGTTGACCAGTCGTTCCAAGTCCTGATGGTCACTTAGGCTTTTATATAGAGAGAGAGACTGGTGGCCTAGTGCACGAAATTCGTGCACAGTTAGGGTCCCTAGGCCTGGGAGATTGGTGGCCTAGTGCACGAAATTCATGCACAGTTAGGGTCCCTATGCCTGGCCGGCGAATGCCGGCTGGGGCCTTCTTTCATTACGCGCCACCCCATGGTGGTCAGCGCACGTCATAGCCAGCGATTGAACTCCCAGTCTCGGTCAAACTCCTGAGGGAACAATTTGCATATTAGGCTTTTATATATAGAGATAGATAGATAACTTCCATTCTAGGAAGGCCCTACTTTAGCACACTGGTGAATGCTAAACCCTTCACATGTGTACTGCCAAAGTGATCAATATAAGACATTCATTTTTACTGTAATTGGTTAGATACACCACTATGGTGTCAGAGTTCAGAACGAGTCACCCTAAGATGTGCCTTTGTGGTAAGTGGATTATTTTGAGCTAAAGCAACTGAAATCCTGTAGGCTCATAAGAAACTTCTGGAAAAAAAAAAACACTTCTGCCCCCCGCCCCCTTTAACCACCTAGAATAATTAAAATTAGGGCCTTGCCCATAATAAGAGTTATTAATCAAAAATAACTTTCTATGAACTATCCACAGGGCAGGGCAAATTACTAATTACTGAACATCTGCTCTGATCATTTTGCATATTACCTTACTCCCCTCTGAAGCCACAAGGCATCTTCATCCTCAGCTCAGGGACTTTCTATCCCTGAACCTCTCATGTATGTGGTGTCTCTGACTCTCTTGTGTGTATGTATGTAATTAAATTTGATTATTTTCTCTTGTTAATCTGTCTCATGTATATTTCATTATTAGATGAGCGGAAAGAACATTGAAGGATAGAGGAAAGAATCTTTCTCCTGCACAATGAAAAAAAAATCTAATGATGATTGGGTCAAAGCAGTGACTGACAGGGTGCAACCTGCCATACGTAAGAAGAAACACCATCTACTGAAGGGAAATCAAATGAACATATTGATAACTGGTTGATTTTATGGACATCCTCAGACTTGATTATTTTACACTTACAAACATAATATATCTTAATAGTTATTATTTAAAATCTTTGATGTTTTCTGGTACATGGAGATAAGGAATAGCATTACCAGCAGTCATTGACTCAACAACACAGGTAATAACTGTGGATAGTCACAGATATTAATCTGTTTGGCTTTTTGTTTTGTTTCCTATTTTCCACTAGGCTATGAGTTCCTCTAAAGCAGGATAAATGTATATGTAAAATATATATGTAAGTTTGTTTATGTAAAGAAAAGACTAATTCCAAACATTAAAAGCAGGTACTAGGGTAAGGAGATGCTGAATGGATTTAATGGTTCTTGGTATCTGTCAACATTTTCTATGTTCTCTACAATGAGCATGTATGTATTAGTTTTACAACCAGAAAAATATTCCTAACCTTATAGTTTAAAAATACAAACCATAAACAACATTAAGGAAGTATAAATTGGAATCCTATATGGCAAGACATTTGCTTTGGCTTCCAGAAATAGAAATCTCAAGTAAGAATTGCTTTTAAATCAAGGCTATTCGTTGGCTCAGTAGTAAGGTGTAGGAAGGGCAAAGGGGAGGGCGTAGTTCAGTCAGGGCTCCAACTCTGTTCTCTGCCATGTTCTCTGTCCTCATCTCCGCTTTTGCAGGCCTTATCCTCAGACTGCCAGCAAAATAGCTGCATAGCCCCAGGCCTCTTATACCTAGTCAACAATGTCAAGATGAAGTTCTTTCCCAAAAACTCTCAGTAAACTTCCTCTCAATGTCTCAGTGGCCCGTTCCTAAACCAATATTTAGACCTGTGTTCCAGAGCCATTTACTGGCAAGAGCTGGGTTTTATTCCAATAAGGCCTACCCCTGGAATTCAGGGTAGGATCAGCTTCTCCTTAAGGACACTGGCTGAGAAGGGAAGATGCAAGAACAAAAACTGGGGTTAAGTTGGGGGGTTTTTTGGGTTTTTTTGTGTTTTTTTTAATATATTTTTACTGATTTTTTATAGAGAGGAAGTGAGAGGGATAGACAGAAACATCAATGTGCCCGCAACCAAGGTACATGTCCTTGACCGGAATCGAACAGGGGACCCTTTGATCTGCAAGCCGACGCTCTAGCCACTGAGCCAAATCAGTCAGGGCAAGTTGGGAGGTTTAAATGAGTGCTGGGTAGGCAACAATGCCCATTATAAGCCCAAGTACCTAATCTGTTGAAGTCTGTCCATTACACAACCCCATGCCAACCTCTCCACTCCCTCCCCTTCAGAAATACCTCCCTAATCAATATATTTATGCAAAATTATGAATCATCAATTGATAATTATGAATTATCAATATATTTATGCAAAATTAGAATCAAGAAAGACATAAACTTGTGGGTTTTTTAAAAATATATTTTATTGATTTCAGACAGGAAGGGAGAATGAGAGAGAGATAGAAACATCAATGATGAGAGAAAATCATTGACTGGCTGCCTCCTGCATGCCCCCTACTGGGGATCAAGCCTGTAACCTGGGCATGTGCCCTGATGGGGATTGGAACCGTGACCTCCCAGGTTGATGTTCAACTACTGAACCACACCAGCTGGGCAACTTATGTTTATTTAACTACGAAATATATATGGGGTTAATTGTCTAAAAATAGTTAAAACTTGGGATGAGGTGTGGCACAAAGACTTTGTCACTAAGAATTAGTCTTTGTATGGCTTTAAATGCCTTAATGTCACCTTTCCCACAGAATATTTCATTGTAACTGTTCAATACTTTTAAATGAATAAATGCATAACAAACTCAAATCTACCTTAAATCTTATTTCACGTGAACAGTCCTTTTTTCTTTCATCAGCTCTTAAAACATAGCCTGTACTATGAGATACATTTTTCCTTAAGGAGAAGCAAAGTTAATTATTGCCATTTTTAAGTCTTTTCATCTCTCCAACCCTATCCCACATAATTCTTTTCATCTCTCCTCTCCTATCTCACATAATTCTTAGTAAAGTGCAATTGCTCAGAGGAGAGCAAGAAGAGGAAAGAAGAGAAAAAAAATTGTTATGAAAAAATCCAAAAACTGTACATGCCTCTTCTAAGTAGTCAAGTAAAAACTAATTAAATCAGAGAAGATTATGATAGACAACATTCAGACATATAGGTAATTTATTTTCATTACTATTTCATTTTAAATTTACTATTAATTGCATGAAGGCATTAGCATGGAAAACTTAAAAACGTAGCTCTGATAGAGCTGAACTATATTAGACGTAAGAAGAATGAATACTTGTTTAATCCCTAGGAGATTATACTGGTCCCAATACAGCACCTGACAACGACATGCCTGTGAATGCATCACGCAATTGAAAGTCTAAATGAAAAGCTATTGGGATGATCTTGATGAGAAGGTAAGAGGATTAGAAACATGTAAATAACTCCAGTCTCAATAGCTGAACACAGAGATTACTGCGTACAGTGAAGATGTGTAGCCACTCGGGGAGTGTTCTCTATTTGGTATTTCTTTACATCTTGGATTTTGTTCCTTCCTTTTATAGCTTATCGTTCGCATCCTAAATTCCATCCTCGCTGGGGAGCAGAGATAATCATGCAGATTTTCTCCAAAACTAATGAAGTTAGGCGCTAAAGGAAATGATTTTAGGCTGAAGGAGGCTATAGAACAAAAGCTTTTCCCACCAGCACCCTGTTACAGGCCTGTCCCTTTCACTCTGTCATTCACAAATATTTGTGCAGGTACTGTGTGTGCTGGGGCTGCAGGAGTAAACAGACAGAAGGGCTTCTGCCCCTCATGGAGTTTCCATTCCACTGAAGTGCCAAGTATTAAGCAACTAGAAGCCCGGTGCACAAAATTCATGCACGGAGCGGGGGAGTACCTCAGCCCGGCCTGCACCCTCCCCAATCCAGGACCCCTCGGGGGATATCCGTCTGCCTATCACAATCTGAGACCACTGGCTCCTAACCGCTCGCCTGCCTTCCTGCCTGATTGCCCCAACCCCTCTGCCTGTGTGCCTGATCACCCCTAACTGCTCCCCTGCTGGCCTAATCGCCCCTAACTGCCTCTGCCTCGCCCCACACCCAGGAACCAGGATTCCCTTCTCCGGCTGGTGGCAGGCACCTGGGACCCAGGCTTCCCTCCCTCTGGCCAGCTGCAGGCATCCAGGACCCGGGCTGGCTTCGCCCAGCCTGGCCGCAGGCGCTGGCACCCAGGACCGCAGGGCAGGCGGCTTGTCCCTCTCCTGGGTCACAGCCTGGCTGGTCCCCATTCCTCTCTCACGAGCTCATTTGTGCCTGGCTGGTCCCCATTCTTCTCTCATAAGCTCATTTGTGTCTGGCTGGTCCCTATTCCTCTCTCCCCAGTGTTGAGTGTCTGAGCCATTAAGGTGTGATGACCATTTACATATTAGCTCTTTATTATATAGGATTAACCACATTAGGCAAACCCATGACAAGCATTATGAAGGAAATTACTACGAGAGGGCATAACAGAGAAGATTATTTTACTCTGAGTGACCAAGGAGAAACTTTCTAAAAAGTATATTTCTGCTAAGATGAAAGGATGGTTGTAAGTTAGCCAGTCAGCAAGTTAGAGAACTTTCCACGCAGAAGGCATGTGGCATCCCCTAGCAACTGCAAGAAAGATAATGAGACTGGAATGGAGTGAAGGAGAGGGGAAGGGGTATGGCATATGAAGGACCAGGTAACAGCCAGGTCATGCATGTCCTTGTAAGTCCAGTTGAGGATTCAGTGTTTCTGTTTGAATGGAAAAGATGTAAGAAAGATGTGACTTACAATTTATAAGGGCAACCAACTGCCCCAAGGAAAGTGATCTGCAGGAAAGAAAAAGTAAAAAGAAAGACCAATTCGAGAGTTATGGCAACACTTCAGTCAAGAGATGATGGTGGTGTGGACTAGTGGGCTGGTAGTGGGGACAGAAAGAAGTAGTAGAATGCAACTTCATTTGGGGGTTGGGGTGGGCAGGAATTGATGCCCTAGATATTGAAGCTGAGGGAAAGAAAGGTTTAAAGGATGACTCAGCTGCTCTGATATAGACTGGAATAGCTGATCATGTTCACACATAGCTGGAGTTTTATCAGATGGCGCAATGGAAGGAGAGGTGGACAAGTGATGGCAATGATGAGTCTGCCATGAACTCCAAGCTGGATAAGAAAGAAAAGGCATATGGGGCAGAAGGCTAGAGAAAAGGTAGGGTTGTTTATGGGTGAGAAGCCTCCGTGAGGTTGAAGAGCTATTGCAAGGATGGCTGTCCTTAATCAAGAAACCAACAGGATCGGTCCACACCAAAAGGTAGAATGTTTGAGTTAGCAACCAGAATTGCTTCTCTACACCCCAGGTCCTCACAGCAACCACGTTTCTGGGTGGCATCTACCACCCACACACAAGACAGTGGCATATCAGAGTGCAGGGAGGATTTGAGCACAAAAGCACTTAACTGAAAGAGAAAACAAATTACCTTCTGAGATCCTTTCCACTTGGCATTAATGCAGTAGATCCTTGCATAACAAAGTGTCACTTCCCAGTTGTGCCAAGTGTCCGTTTGCATGTTCTAATTCATGGTCCTGGAGCTACTCTCTGTGTTAAAGCAATTTAATTTCATTTAAACAAGATAGATGGAATGCACTTGAAGAGTTAAGGGAAACATTAGAAGATCCTCAGATACAGTGAGTTATAGTCTTCCGTGGAAAATGGAATTACTTTTATATTTGCACTATCCACAGCTAGTTAGTATGAACTGTTGTTTCCAAAAGAAAACCATATAGAATTAAGTTTGTCTATTTCATTTTTAAAGCATAATTTTTTAATATTAAAGAAGATTTTAAAGGAAACAAAAATGTTTGCATAACTATGAAGAAGACTCATACAAAATTTCTCAAAATTAATTTCTATAGAGACTATTTTTGGCTGGTATAGATCAAAACCATGATGCTGTTGTCAATTTTCTTATTGTATCCTGTCATTGAAGGATTTGAAAGGAAAATAATTTAAAATACTGTATGGATCTTGATATTGCTTTTAAGAGACAATGAAACTCCTGATATTGGTAGTAGCAATTTATATAATAAAATAAAAATATTTTATACTATTTTCTGTGACAATACTTGATTATTACAACCTAACCCCATCAAAATGTGATATATTAAACATGATATATTAAACTCACGATGCATCATGATCATATGAGCATGATATATTAAATTCATGGTTTGTTTCTAATGTAAGGATTTAATTGGAAATTTCAGTTATTGCAACCTCAGCCAAACACAGTTTCTCCTTTTTTTTAAAATCCTCACCTGAGGATATGTTGAGAGAGAGAGACCTTCCCGAGAGAGAAACACCAAGTTTGCCTCCTGTATGAGCCCAGACTGGGGATCAAACCCGCAACCAAGGCATGTGCCCTGACTGGGAATCGAACCTGAAACCCTTTGGTGTACGGGATGACGCTTCAAACAACTGAGCCACCCAGCCAAGGCAGTTTCTCCATTTTGAAATGAAGGCAAAACACCTAGGAACCACAATATCCCCAGAAGTTTCTCTAATTCATCATTACTCTCAAAAGAACAGAAATGATGGGCAGGTCTTGATTGTAACAACATAATTAGTTACTTACTTAAATGAATCTTTAAAAATTAACTTTTATGGAGTAAGTATAACTTATTAATTATGCATGACTTTATTTTATTATTTATCCTAATAATAAACTCATGGAAAGAGCACCCAGACACACAAAAACAATTAATTTCAGTCATCTTTGACATTTTACCCTAACTTTACATATATTTTGTCATCATATAAAGGTATATTTAGCCCTAACTGGTTTGGCTCAGTGGATAGAGCGTCGGCCTGTGGACTGAAAGGTCCCAGGTTCAATCCTGGTCAAGGGCATGTACCTTGGTTGCGGGCACATCCCCAGTAGGGAGTGTGCAGGAGGCAGCTGATCGATGTGTCTCTCTTATCAATGTTTCTAACTCTCTATCCCTCTCCCTTCCTCTCTGTAAAAAATCAATAAAATATATTTAATAAAGGTATATTTAGCAAGAAAGTGGAAGAGGATCGGTGCTATTTAATAGTGTGTTAGCTGGATGTATAACATTCAAATAGTCAGACATACAGATGAACCCCCCTTTGTATCTTGCTGCAAATATGAGAACTGGGCCTGGTGAGGAGACGAGGGACACGGAGTCCAGAGGACTGAAGGGCCATCCACGGGGATGTTGAAGTTTCCCTCGTGGCAGGAGTGGACTTGAAGATAAAGGTTATCCAGAAGGAACATGAGGAGGTAGCAGCACCCAGGAGATGGTCACCGTGAGGAGGTGTGGCGGGAAAATCCAACGGTGTGAGCCTCAGTGGAGCCCACAGGAGGGAGGGGGGAGGAAGGAATGGAATGGAACAAGGACAGCAAGACCCCTCCCCATTGAAGGTATCCAGGGTATGCGGAATAAGTGTCCACTCCAGAGGCCTCGGGGAAGCTGTGCTCAGGGGAATAGCTAAGTTTGGAATTAAGGGCAAAGACCTGGAGAGAGTATTTGAGGAAACAATACAAAGAATGTGCTGACCACAGAGCAAGAGTTCTAGAAGGTGCAGTGAAACGGATTATAAAGGGAAAAAAGGGCTACAGGATTGTGCCAGGGGAGACTACAGAGAAGTTTGGAAATGAGAATTCAGGTTATTAAAAGTAATTGTTTGCACTTTGGGATAAAACAGCATTGAATGATCCAGTGCATCCAATCCCAGTGGAGTTCTAGGGGAAGCGAACACCTGGGCCTCACACAGCTGTGGTCTGGAAGTGAAGCCCTCCCTGGGATTGACATTCAGGACTGGCCACTGCCATCAGCCGGCACTGCCAGGTGCTGTGGGCATGTCCGCGGTTGGCACCAGTGAGCACAAAACACCTGGTTTTTCATGGCCAGTCAATCCAGGAAATTCTCATTGGCATTCCAGGAGGTGGGACCAAGATGCTTCCTGGTCTTGGGGCCAACACTCTCAACGGATTAGCCCTGGGCAGAGGCCAGGAGCTTTTAGAGGCCACACCAATCACGGGTGGGCATTAGTCTCTCTCTTGTCATATTTAAGAAGGGGCAGGAACCAACTCCATGTTTCATACACAATCACATTTCCTTAATTTTTTTTTGAAGACCTAATTGGTTTCATTGAATGATTCATGAATCAGGCAGCAGCCCATCCAGCAAATAGAAGGGAGTTCCCACAATCGACATTTTCATACATTATACCCAAAACTGCCTTTCATACTCTAAACCCAAACATTTTGGCTTTGGCACAGGCATGCCTCTTGCCAGCCAACAGGTCAATTTTGGCAGCTCCCTTTGATTATCTGGAAAACACTGTATGTTTATGAAAATTGCATGTTTTTGCCTTATTGTTTTGTAAAAATGAGTAGAAAATGGAAAACTGGATGCACTGATACCAGTGATTTTAAAAAGCAATAAAGTGAATCCCATTAAGACACAGATGGAAACCATTAAAAGTGCTGCAAACAGAGACTCTAATCACTATCAGCCACGCACTGGACTTGTTACTCACATGTCTAATTGCAAAGTGCAAGAACAAAATTAAGTTCAAAAGGCAACAAGATACTATCAAGACCTGTTGATAAAAACAGTCGTGATCGGGGATTTTATCAGATGGTTAGCTTTCTGAGAATGGAACGGCCTTTTACTAGTATAACCAGGTGGCTCCATTGTTCACTTGCATGCGTTCAGTTGTCCCAACGTTCTGAGGAATGTGTTTTATAAGGAAGCAGAGGCTGCCTGTGCAGAGATTCAAAATGGAAACCTCTCTTCTGAAAGCCAATGTCCCCAAGGGGACGGGAGAGAAAATGGGAAGACCACCGAGCTGGTTAACAATCCTAGGGCAGGAAGGCAGCCGGCAGTTGCTATGCATTTACTAGGTGTGAGGCCCATACCAGGAGCTGCCCTTCCTCTGGCCTCAGAGCTACCCTCAAAACCAATCGTGAAAAGGAGACTGGCCATCATGACAGCCACAGCCTTAGCCAGCTTGTCCATGAGGCCCAGAGCACCATGAATAATAATAATAATATTAGTAATAATAAGGTTACCAATAACAGTGATGAAAATAACAAATACTCGTGGCTTGTTAACTATCTGGTAGGCACTGTGCTAAGCATTTTCTACGGATGACCTCATTTCATCCTCACCAGAACCCGATGAGGTAGAGTGGGACAGATGAGGAAGCTGAGGCTAAAGGAGCTGAAGGAAACTCCCAAGGTCACGTGTGAGAAGCACTGGGATGTGAGCACAGGAAGTCTGACCCCAGGCCCACCCAACCCCATTGTCCGGAAGTGGGTCACACATAGCAGCAGAGAAGCAGGAGCCTCAGGTGGCCGGCCAGCAAGAGGATGGTCACTCCTAGACACAGCCTGGCAGAGCAGAACAGTAGAGTTTGGGTCAGATAATGCCCACTTCAGGGCACTGTTGGGAGTAGTCCTGAGATCCTGAGGGCCCCCCCCCCTTCTCTCTTTCTTTCCAAGGCAAATCTCTCAATATTTTCCAGAGGCAACTAGGACAGTTTGGCCACAGCCATATGCACTTCTCTCACCTTCCAATCAGCTTGCCTCTTCATCATATTCTAAAAGACCCTCCCTTGCCCGGCTGGTGTGGCTCAGAGCTGAGCGTCCATCTGTGAACCAGGAGGTCATGGTTCGATCCCCGGTCAGGGCACATGCCCAGGGTTGCAGGCTCGATCCCCAGTGGGGGGGTATGCAGGAAGCAGCCAATCAATGATTCTCGCTCATCGTTGATATTTCTATCTCCCTCTCCCTCTCCCTTCCTCTCTGAAATCAACAAAAAAAAATTTTTTTAAATAAAAGGCCCTCTCATTTCCATTCTTTCCCCCTCCTTAACTATGCCTTATACTGCCAGCAGCACCTACAGACAATGCTCAAGCTTAGTCCACAGGAATACGGAGATGGCATTTATCTGATGGCGAGTCAAGAAGCAATTATTTGCAGTTGGATTCCTTTGGTCATGATATTGCAGACCAGGCTGGGTTCAGCCAGATCTGCCGAGAGCGTGTCCACACTGGCCCCAGCCATTGGCCATTGGGAGCCTGACTAACAGTCACTCCTTGTCCCCATAGCCTCTACTAATTTGCTGGCAGGCATCCGGCACCCATGGGTTCTAGGAGAGACTCTGCAGAATGAATCTAGATTTTTCCCAAGCCAATGGAGATTCCTTAGGAGCAGGAGTTGACTTGGGAACGGGCTGCAAGCCTGGCCAAGGAGTCGTGAGAAGCCAACTAGAGGCTCCGTGGATGCAAGGAAGGAATGTTCTCTTCTGGGGACATGGGGAAGCTTGGGGCTGCAGCAACCATCCCACAACCACATAGTCAAAAGCAGGAGGTCAGAAGCCAACATGCTCACGTTGGTAGAGCAGGAAGATGAAATGAGCCTGCCTCAAGGAAGTTTTGGAAGTAAGTTAACCTCCCCTGGAACTGCCTTACCTCCATATTTCTTACTGCGTAGGACGTGAAGTCGCTTTGAGGTGCCAGCCTTTTTCAGTTGTGTCCCCTGTTCCTGGCTGAAAGTACCCTAATACGACATCTCAGCAGCATCTGGTGGTCCTTGCCGCCAATGGGATGGTTTGAGGTTCAAATCTGCACCAGACTGGGAGTGCCCTGAGAACTTCAGTTATTAACACCCCAGACCTCGGCGGGAAAATGCAAGTGAATAAGTGGAAAGTTATATAATGAAGTCTCCTTGAGGCAAGATAAAGTGCCAAAGCCCTCTACAATCAAGCCTAATTGAAAACAACAGCTATTTAATCTAAATTTACAACATAATCAGCCTTCTGGTTACCTAATCATAATTAAATTACATTGGCAGCATATTTCATATATGCTAATTAAAAGCATCAAATGAAGAGGCTGCGTTTGGAAACTGCTGTGTCTGTTCACTCCCTGTGAGAGCCAAGTGTGAAAGGCAGCTCCCTGGGCTCTAAATTCAGAGACCAACGGGCTGTGTGACTTTAGGCAAGTCACCTAACCCCTCTGAGTCTCTGTCTTCTTATCTGTAGGAATCCAATGAAACACAGTGTCATCACTGATTCATCTGGCCTGTTCTTGAACATCCTATAACTAAAATCGTACACGATGCATTTTCTTGTGTGCCTACTAAGAAGCCTACTACGATTTTAGGGTGTTTTATTGCCAAAGAAATGATGAGCCCTGCTTAGCAAAGATTTTCACTGTTCAAGGATTAAACAAACCCCAAGATAAGGGGCCCCAAGACTGCACAGGCAGGAAGTCGGCTTGTGCAAGACATACAGCCTCTAAGTAGGGCAAACTTCCCAACATTCTCTTTAGACGCAGCCCAAGAGATGATGGTCAGGGAGAAATCCCCCAGAGGGTGGAGTCAGGGCCATCACAAACAATGGGCCAGGGGCCTCCTTCCAGAAATGAGAATGGGATCTAATGAAGGAACTCCCCACCTGCACAGGCAGGAAGTCAGCTTGTGCAAGACATACAGCCTCTAAGTAGGGCAAACTTCCCAACATTCACTTTAGACGCAACCCAAGAGATGATGGTCAGGGAGAAATCCCCCAGAGGGTGGAGTCAGGGCCATCACAAACAATGGGCCAGGGGCCTCCTTCCAGAAATGAGAATGGGATCTAATGAAGGAACTCCCCACCCAGGGCCCAGCCTCCTCAGTGCTCGTCCAGCAGGAGCTCGCAATTGTCAGGGGCAGGTTCGGTCTGTCCTTCCTCTTTCTGAATCCAAGTATGTATTGTACTCATGCTGTTTCTGCTCGGCCTCTGTGTGTGGCGTTTGGAGGTGGGGGGATTCAGATAACTTGTCCTTTTAGTTTATAGGTCACCAAGGCAAGAGAAGCCACATCCAAACTCAAGAGAAGACCGCACCTCTTCAGCTTTGAGCTTTGTGGCTGAGCACGAGGGACTCTAGAATTGTATGGGAGGGGGGAGCCACAAGATGGAGGGATCTGGGCCCCTGGATGAAGGCTGCCTGACCAGGAACACCCACAGACCATGGTGTAAATGAGAAATAAGCTTCTATTGTGTTAAGCCACTAAGGCAGGGGTCCTCAAACTTTTTAAACAGGGGGCCAGTTCACTGTCCCTCAGACCGTTGGAGGACCGGACTATAGTTTAAAAAAAAAACTATGAACAAATTCCTATGCACACTGCACATATCTTATTTTGAAGTAAAAAAACAAAACGGGAACAAATACAATATTTGCATTTGCATGTGGCCCACGGGCCGTAGTTTGAGGACCCCTGCACTAAGGTTTCAGGGTGTATCTGGTGCTATCTTAACTAATACCTCACTCAAGTTCCATCTTTGCATTCCCAGCTTCCTAGTAGAGTTCCTCCTGTCTCATGCACCCGCACATCTCAACTGGCCTATATCAGGAACCAGGTTCATCATGTCTCTTCTAGACAAGGATACGTTGACTACAGAGATCAGAAACCACTCAACCTATTATAAGGCTACCGAGAGCTCATGGACTCTGGAGACAGAAAACAAAGTACACCCAAGCTCATGCAAAAGATCAGAGGCGGAGCAAGGGGGTGGGGGGCAGAGGGGACACGGGTCCCTGAGTGCCAGTCTATGGGGGCATTGACTGGCACAAAGATGCAGGTGAGGAACTTCTTCTCTTTCAGTTTGCACCAAGCTACTATTGTTAAGTATGTTGAATACCTCTAGTCTTGCTGTGTTTGGTATTTGTTTTCAGGCAAACTCCGACCCCCATGCTCCGTTTAGCTCCCTCTGTGCTGGGATGAGGGTCCAGCTCACCACAGCAAGCACCATCACCACCTCCCCAACCAGGGCCCACGTGGTCGCTGGTCTCTGCTTCTCTCTGGGCGACTGTGCCCTGCTCTGCACCGCAGACCGCTGTCTTTTGCTAGCTTCTCCCCTCGCAGGCTTGGCTCCCCCCTGGAGACGGTCCAGCCCTTATTTCTGAATATCCAGACCTCACTGGCTTCTTTGTGGCCTTTAAAGTCTAAGGTTGCACATGGTCTACCCCCACCTGCCACCAGAATTATTGCCTCGTGTGGCTGGTTCCCTTGTTCGTAAGTGCTGATCTCATCTCTGCAGGGAGAAAGTAGGGCCATAGTTTCTTGCCCCGGACAGAACCTGCCTTCCCACATGTCATTTTGTGACCTCAAGCAAGTGATTTAATATCTCTGAGCCTCAGTTTCCTCATCTACAAAAGGGGCAGAATAATAGTACCTATCTCAGTGTTCTTGAAAATAATAT
>NW_006284618.1:1428051-1462749 GCF_000327345.1 Myotis davidii
TCTTAGTAGGGTTCCTGGTATACAGTGAGAACTCTCAATTCTTTGATTTTTTTTTTTCTTGTTGAGAGAGTGGGAGAGAGGGAAAGACAGAGAGAAATATCAATATGAAAGAAACACATCGATTGGTTGCCTCCTGCACACCCCCGACAAGTACCCAGGCCGGGGAGGACCCTGCAACCGAGGTCCATGCCCTGCACCGGGACCCTTTGGTCTGCAGGCCAAGGACGCTCTATCCACTGAGCCAAATGGTTAGGGCATAACTCTCAATTCTTCTGGGTCTAAAAACCCTCCCTCCCCCAGCCTGTCAGGGGCCGGGAGCCAGCAATTCCGGGGAGAGGGCAGAGGACTCCCAGGGTAGCTGGTGCATGACAGTCCTCTCTGTGTTGGCAGGTGCTGCTTGACTGGGGGAGGCTTCCAGAAGCTAGTGCCTTGCGGGTGCAGGCGTGAATTCTCTGGATCTGTGCACCGGGCCTCTAGTAAATATATATTTTTAAAAAAGAATTTCAAGTCATAATGCAAGAGTCATTTCCTTTCCACTCATCTTTCAACCCTGATTATCTTAAGAAAATACTTTTTCCAGAAAAGAGCCGACCTTAAGCTAAGCGCTCGACTCTCAGCAAGTGAGTTTGGCTGTGAGAGGCAGAAGGCTTGACAAGATCGGTTGAACAAGATAAGACATGTTTCTCTCTCAGGTAGTGAACCAGAGGCAAACACCCCGAGGCGGGAAAGGCAGTTCTGTGATTGTCAGAAACCCAGATTCCTTCTAATTTGTTGCTCTGGCGCCAATATCACGTAGAGGCTACTTTATAGGCCAAGATAGTTACTGCAGCTTCGGCCGCCACGTCCATCATGTTCACCTTCTAGCCACCGGAAGGCAGGGCCCTGCTACTTCCTGGAGGTCCTTTTATATTCCTTCAGCCATGGAAGAAGTCAAGAAGGAGGGTAGGGATGGAGGAACGAATGATTTTACTGTTACTGTTCTGATAGGCACCTGGCTCTCTCAAGGCCCACGGGCTCATTGCCCTTGGCAGAGCCTGCAGGCCTGGAAGCTTTGATCAGAAGATCAAGAAGTGCTTGGTTGTTGGACGGGCTGGCTGCAAAGTGGGACGGGGGACTTGCCCTCTGGCCCGAGGCTGATGAGGACAAGGAGTCGCTCTGTACTGGGTGAGGGAGGGCTGGGAGGGCAATTCCTCTCTCATGCAAGGTGTGTATGTGGGGAGGAGGGGCAGCTCCTTGGTGCTGCTCCTCGCACGGTGCCAGGAAGCCCAATGACGAGGAAGATTGCAGAAGACTGTAGGGAGGGATCTGGTGGCCACAGGACGGGGGGCCTGGCTCTCGCCCCATCAGATAGTGCTGATCTCCAGATGAGCCTTGCCCAGCCATGGAGAAGAGGGCCGGAGAGAAGTGGCCAGGCTAGGCAGGCACCTGTCTAACCACGTGTGCCCTCAACATCCATGTGTGTGACTTTCTCAGGCCTCCAGTGGACATGGTGGGAGGTGGCTGCCTCCAGGCACAAGGACCTGTGAGTGTAACTGCCAGAGGTGTGCAGTGGAGGGGAAGCAGATTGCTCACACAGAGGACTGGCCAGCGGAGATCCCCGCGGATCCAGAGAATTCACGCCTGCACCCACAAGGCACTAGCTTCTAGAAGCCTCCCCCAGTAAAGACTAACCGGCAAGCGGCCGCTGCCAACACAGAGATGTTAACGGCACACAAAGAGCTTTAACATTATTCACTTAGGGGGGAAAAAAAGCAGCCCCAGCTGTTTGGCTCAGTGGATAGAGCACTGGCCTGTGGAATGAAGGCCCGGGTTTGATTCTGATCAAGGGCACATACCTCAGTTGCAGATCCACCCTCATCAGGCGCCTGCAGGAGGCAACCGATCGATGGGAGGATGCGTCTCTCGCTCACATGGATGTTTCTCTCTCTCTGTCTCTTCCCCTCCCTTCCACTCTCTCTAAAAACCAATGGAAAAATATCCTTGGGTGAGGATTAACCAGGAAAAAAAAAAAAAGAAGAAGCGGCAGCAGCAGGTTTCCTGTTAACCTTTCTGAAGAGGAAGTTGCCTGTAACTTCTCGAATCTTTCAGGCCCCAGTGCTGGCTCTCCCCTCCCTTAGGAACCTGCAGCCCGAGTGAAAGTGTCAACACCAACCACATCCAACATGTTAATAGCTGGTTCCAGCCAACCTTCTCCCCTCCGTCTCCATCCCGAGAGGACGCAGAGATGAATGAGAGAGAAGCAGCCTGCGAGACGGCAACCACGTTACGCGTGTCCTGAGAGCAGGGCCCCCGTCTAGTTCAGCCTCTCGTTCCACTGATCCTTATGGCATGTGCCAGGCATTCTCCCGGGTGCTATGCAGAGTGGTTATGGCACGGGCTCTGGAGCCAGACTGCCTGGGTTCCTCTCTCACTCCACCTCTTACAAGTCGTGTGGCCTTGGGCAAGTTAATTGGCCTCTCTGAGCCTTAGGGATAATATTACCTACCTCACAGGTTTTAAGGATTAAGTGATATATATATATAAATTTCTGAGAACAGACATCCACATAACACTTGCACACCAGTGTTCATAACAGCCAAAAAGTGGAAACAACCCAAATGTCCATCAGCTGATGAATGGATAAATAAAAGGTGGTACATCCATACGACAGATGATCCCGCAACCAAAAGGAATCAAGTGCCGACAAATGCTACAATAAGGATGAGCCTTGAGAACATTGTGCTCAGCAGCCAGTCACACAAGACCACATGTTGTACACTTCCATTTATATGAAACTAGAGGCCCGGTGCACAAATTTGTGCATGAGTGGCGTAGCCGCACCACCCCACCTCCCCGAACCTGATCAGGGCCAATGGGGGAACTGGCCAGGGGGAGGGGCCATGGGAGGTTGGCTGTGGGAGTGCACTGACCACCAGGGGGCAGCTCCTGCGTTGAGCATCTGCCCCCTGGTGGTCAGTGCACATCATAGCAACTGGTCACCTGGTTGTTCCGGTCATTCGGTCATAACGGTTGCTTAAGCTTTTATATATATAAATAGATATCCAGAACTGGGAAATCTATAGAGAAAGCGAGTAGATTAGCAGTTATTTGGGGATCTGGGGGGTTGGGGGTATAAGGATGGGGGTGACTGCTAATAGGCCCAGGGTTTCTATGGGAGTAATGAAAACATTCTAAAATTGATTGTGATGATGGCTACACAACTCTGTGAATATATTAAAAATCATTGAATTGTACAAGTTGGATCAGCAAATTATATGGTGCATGAGTTCTATCTCAATAAATCTGTTTTTAAAATGTCTTAGGACAATGCCTGGTGTTCTTTATTCGGTGCCAGGACAATGGGGATAAAGAAGATGAGTCGATTCCCTGCATCACAGAATTCCCTCTGCATCCCACTCACCGTCTAGCACAGCGCCGACACACAGCCGACGTTCACTGTCATCTGTTAGGCTGCGCGCATTCTGTAAAGTCCAGCCATGACTCCGTGTGACAGTGTGACTCCTGCTGTCTGCCTGTCCATTTCTGCCTCTAACAAAGCTCGCCCTCCCGTGGCCTCCATGGCCAGATCACCAGCTTTGCTTCTGAATTTCCCCACTGCTGAGTGGCTTTGTCACGCTCTCAGAAGCCCTTGACCTCCTCACGTGTCACCCTCACCCTTGGACTTGACGGTGCATCTGCTTCTCTGGTTTGGACCTTCAGCGCTCAGGGACAGGCTCTGGGCCCCACCTGGGGATGGGCCGGTGCCCGTGAAATGGGGCCATCTTGTTCTCAGGGCATTGCCAAGGTTCCAAGGGCACCGGTTCTTGGAACACAGAATTCACAGAGGGACTCGGGTGCGGAGTAAATGAAGAGGAGACCTATCCCCCAGGGGCCACCCCGGGTTCACATGACAGGGTGACCACAAAGCCGCGTTTCCAGAGAGGCTCAGGGGAGCTGGGAGGCAGGCACTGACTCTGGCCCCAGCCAACCCCAGCTTTCCACTTGCCAAGGACTCCCTCAGTTTTCAAACTCAAAGTCCCAGCCCCCTTGGTCCCAGGCAAACTGAAACAGTTGGTCACTCTAGTACCCATAGAAATGAATGACCCCTCTTCCCCCTTCCTCCCCTCCTCCTCCCCCTACCACTTCCCCCTCCCCTTCCTCCCCAGGGCCAGGCCCTGTGCTAGCCCCTTGATATACCAGACCTCACTCTATCCACCCAGCAGCCCCAAAAAGGAAGAGGTGCTGGCTGACCCAACACAACTATAGCCCAGCCTCAGTCCCTGGCCCTGAGGGGTTCCAAGAATTTGACGGAGGAACCTGCAAGGCCCAGAAGGCAAACTCAACCAGGATTGGCATGCGGTGGCACTTAAACACAAGGACCCCAAGGCAACAGCATGGAGAGTAATCGCCCTTTTCTAAGGCCCAGGGGTTGTGGACGTCTCACGAACACTGCACTTTCGTCCTCCACGACAGAGCGGCCAAGGGACGCTGTTTCCAGGTACGAAGCAGGACCCCGGGCTGGTGCCCCTCAAAGGGGAGGCCAAACATGGAGCTCAGATTCGGGTTGGAGACTCAGCATCTTCATCTTCAACACGCAGCCCATTCACTGTGCGGGTCACAGGGTAACGGGCGGGGTGGGGCTCTGCAGGGATCAGCGTGGCTCTCCACAGATGGCTCTTTGCCATGGCAACAGGCACTTCCGAGCCTCAGCCTGCTCAGATGGGAATCTGCTCTCGGGGGGAGACAACTCAGGCTCCGTTCCCCTCATTGTGGGAGAGCAGGCTACTCACAGAATGCATGGTGGGCGGAGGGGGGAACCCAGAGCTCCCCGGTTCCCCTTCTTAGTGGGAGCCCGAGGTAATATACACACATTCACTTCCTCTCTCGGTGGGAAGCATACCACGCGCTCCCCAGGAAGGAGGCACCCTAGAGTCGGCTGGGATTTTTTTATCACAGTATTTTCCCTTTATGTGGAGCAGGATCTGCCCTGACCAACCCTGATCTCTCATCTGGCCTCATCCACCTGCTCCTCTGGCCACATGGGGTGAGGCCCGGAGCGGCCCAGGAGGGGACTGGGTTTGTTTGTGAATTGCACGATGCTTGAAACCATCAGGGGACGGTCGTCACAGCCCTGACAAGTTAGGTCAACTGTTTCACCTGAACAGCCCAGCCTGTGGCCCAGGGGCACCGGATGAACCGCAGTTCCCAGCCGTGTGACATCCCAATCCTTCACCCCAGGCACAAGGCAGAGCTGGGTCTGCTGGGACATCTACAAGTCCCAGTAAGAGACCACAGAGCAGGTGCCCTCCTGGATCGCCCTGGCCCAGGCCTGTGGACGGTGCATCCCTACCAACATCTTGCCTTTGTCCTTTGCAACAGATAGATAGGCATCCAGCTGGCCAGTCCCTGGGTAGAGCAACAAGGAGAAGAAAGGAAGGGTGGCTGGCAAGGAGTCAGGAATAAAAGCCGATTGGCCCAAGCAAAGATAGGCCACACCTGGAGCCCTCCCCACGGCCATGGTCAGGGTGCCTTGTGCTTGGCTGGCCACCCCCCACTGCTCCATGCCCGGGCCTTCCCGGGAGCTTTTCAGCCTCCACTAGCCACCATCTGGCGCTGGCGCTGAGAGCCTGGAGGGTGGCCAGGAGCTGGCACAGGCTAAGCAGAGATTTGCTGGCCTGTGTGCTGGCCTTGGCTCCAGGGACCTTGCCTCGCTCCTGACTCCATGATGGGGGAGGGTTCCGGTGGCCTCCCAGGGCCCACAGATGGGCAGCCCCAGGAGGAAGCCGCATGGCAGGGCCCTGCTGTGGTTCAATGTAGCTCATTAGTTTTTATCAGTAAGATGCTGCTTGGTTGGCAGGAACACACCTGCTCCCAGCAGGAGCGGCCACCAGAAGCGCCAATGGCCCCGGGAAGACATCGGTGGGGGAGGGGTCTCGCTCTTGGAGCTTGACATCCTCTCTCAGATGTCAGAGGGCCACTCTGCGCCTGAGGGGCCTCAGGCAAAACCCAGAGGGTTTGTCAGCACACTGAACTCCAAGCCAGTAAGCCCGGCATCCCCTGCTCCCCAGGGCCAAGGTCATAGCCAGGCCTCTCCACGGGCAGCCAGATGCCCCCACGGCTGAACTCTGAAAACAGACCACACCAGGGGCCAGCCAACTTTATAAAAACCTAGACAGCAAATAGTTCAGGCTCTGCAGGCAAGATTGAGGGATATTGTGCAGGTACTTATACAAGTAAATTTTTAAATGTAACCACTTAAAATGTAAAACAAACAAAACAAAGCAAAAACACATTCTTAGTTCACAGGCTATGAGAAGAAACAGGCGGTGGGCCAGACTTGTGGATGCCTGGGCTGCAGTCCCCTGGGCCAGGAGGCCAGGAGGCCAGCGGGAGAGGCCGCCTGCAGCCCTCCTCCAAGGCTGAGCCCTCAGCTGTGGAACCCACGCAGGTCTGGGCTAACTGAGCCCACGCGGCCCAGTGCACACCCACCCCTGCCGTGACACCTTACGGGGGGACCAGACCTCCCTCTGCCTAGCACTGGCCTTCTACCCATGATACCTGAGACTCCTCTCCTCACTGAGGGCCCCACTGGGTCCCACAGGCCCCGAGCTACAGTGTGGCCTGGCACGTGTGGTTCTCAGTGGCTGCTTAGTGAATCTGCAGGTGATACTGCAGCCCAGAAATAGGGTGAGCTGTGAGGATGGTGGGGGGTAGGGGGGATGGGGGGAGGTGGAAACTGCTGTGGGAAGGCAGAGTGCAGCTCCCCTGAGCTGATGAGGAGGGAGCACAGTGAGGCTGAGATGGGAATGACCCTACCCCCCTGGTCTTCACCCAAAAGTGGAGGCGGGTGGGGGGACCATCTCACCACCCGTCACAAGGTGAGACATCAAGACTGAGGGCTGTATCCAGTGTCCTTACAACCCCCACCATCCCTGAATGGGAACACACTGTCTCTTAGCTGCATTCCCTTGGCTGTGGCCAAGGTCTTCCCCCCACCCCATAGCCAGGCTTCCATTGGGATGGCTTTGGCTGCAAGTAGCACCTGAGTAAACGTGGCTTAAACAATATAGGTTCACATCTCACGTAATGAGGCCTGGAGGTAGGAGGTTCCAGGGTGGATTCTCAGCTCTTTGATGTCCAGGCTCCAGGTCACCTCCTTTGAGAACCTATTGTGTTGTCCTTGCCTTCTTGGCTGCAGGCGTCACTGCCCCAAACAATGGATTCTGGAAGTTGGGGGGAGGGGTCTTCTCATCTAAATCAAGGCCCCTGGAGACGTTCCTCAAGTCCCATTGGCCAGAACTGGGTCACATGCTCATCCCTAAAGTAGTCATTGGCAAAGGGGAGAGAGCTGGGTTCCAGGCAGACCTGCAGCTGAGCAGGCTGCACCCCATACCTGAGCACCTCTGGGGTTCTGTTGGAAGGAAGATGGTGGGAGTGAATGTTCAGTTAGAAACACACTGAGTTGCCAGGCTTGTTGGGATTTGGGTTTTTTAGCTTCTGCATTATTTTTAACTAGAAAGATTACACTGTCAAAACGAGTGAGTCACCATGCCCTTCTGACGGAAGCCTGGTGGATTGCGAGGACTTCCATCCAAATTCCTGGGGAGACACAGATGCCTGGATTGGGTAAGGCAAGGAAATGGTAGGCTGCCCTTGGAAGGGTTTGATGTCATCACACCAGGAGCTGGGGTACAGAGGGGCGGGGCTGGGGGCCCATGGGTAGGGATTGGATAATTGATAGCTTCTCTGTATTCACTATGTCACAGGAACTCAGCTAATATATGAGAGAAACAGTCCATGGAACATCAAAGGAAAAAACAATTTGAATTGTCCAAAACGTCATGGGTAGTTCCAACAGGGCAGAAAGCCATCTCCTGGCCCCTACTGGTCACTGCCATGGGTTCAAAAACCTCTGGGAAGACCCGGCCAGGGGACAGGTTATTGGCATTGTGACCTTAGATGAGCCACTAGCTCAGCCTGTTTCCTCATTTGTAAAATACGCAGGTCAAGATCTTTCCCACTGTGATCCAATGTGACTTCAACCTTGAGCCACAAATGACAAATAGGACCCAGAGCCCCCTGGGTCCTGGTAATTCCCTTTAGACGGATAGCCATAATGCAGTGATAATGGTGATGGTGGTGGTGACACATACCACACTGAGCACTTGCTCTATCTATGCCATGCATTGTCCTTGTGTATTTCCTTACTTAATTCCTTCAGAAACTCTACGGAATACTGACTTTAATCATCCCCATGTAACAGATGAAGAAACCGAGGCTTAGGGAGGCTCCTATGTCCACCAATCAGAGACAGAACTGTGTCTCTCCCAAATGCATGTGCTGAGGCCCTAGCCCCCAAAGTGAGTGTACTTGGAGACAGGGCCTTTAAAGAGGGAACTCGGGTTACATGAGGTCATCAGGATAGAGCTGTAATCAAATATGACTGGCGTCCCCGTAAGAAGAGGAAGCGACACCGGGGATAAGCTCACAGCGAGAAGAGGCCATGTGCGGACACTGTGAGAAGATGGCCATCTGCGAGCCAAGGCAGGAAGCCTCCAGAGACTCCAGACTTGCGGACACCTTGATCTTGGACCTTCCAGCTTCCAGAACTGCGAGAGCACAAACTCCCGATGTTTAAACCATCCAGTCTTGAGCTTCTGTTATGGCAGCCAGAGCTGAATAATAAATCACCCGATGGCTCTAAAGCCAACATTAGAACCAGGCAATCTGACTTCAGAGCCACATTCTTTTTCTTTTTTAAAATATGTTTTTATTTATTTTAGAGAGAGAAGGGAGAGGGATAGAGAGATGGAGACATCGATGAGAGAGAACCATCTATTGGCTGCCTCCTGCACGCCCCCTACTGAGGATCAAGCCTGCAACCCAGGCATGTGCCCTGACCAGGAATCCAACCAGCGATCTCTTGGTGTATGGGTCAATGCTCAACCACTGAGCCACACCAGCCGAGCTTCAGAGTCACATTCTTAAGAACCTCAGCATCTGTAAGCCAACCCTTTCATTGGAGAGGCGGGTGGTAGGTATCTTTAGGGCTAGCCCTGTGCGTACCAAGTAATCAGATGGTCAACTCTATCCCTTTGTCTCCTTCCTCGACACAGCAAAAGACAGTCCATTCCGGAGTAGCCCAGGCCCATGTTTTGGTGGAAATGGCCGTAGGGAAATAAGGGCCTGAGATCAGTGGGCGGCTAGAACCATCTGGGTAACGAGCAGAGCTGGGTTATGGCTACAATGGCTGTAGGCACCAGAGAGATTGCGATCGGAGATTTTACATGGCATCGCCATCTGCTTCCCAGGAACGGTCTTGGGCGCTGCCCAGATCTGACCTGGATTTAAATCCTGCCTTTCCCAGGTGTGGGGCCCCGGGCAAGTCACGTCACCCTCCGAGCCTCGGTTTCCCCCGCCGTCACGCGGAGATCCTCTTCCTGACTCTGCAGCGGTGCTGTGAGGATGAAGAAGTTAACACGTGGGAAACGGCCTCACAGATGGTCTTAATTCAGTAACACCTAACCCGGGGGACCCCTGAAATCCCCTTCGCTTCATCAAAGCAGAGCCGGCAGCTACAGTCCCCTGGCAGGCAGCCACCAGGCCTGTCTGAAGAAGCTGGGTGTAAATTATAGATCACAGCCTATCGTCGTCAGATCAGCTGCCGTTCTGGTGCTTGCCTTCTTGTGAGCCGGGATCTGGGCTGGCTCCCTCCGAGCACTGCCCGCGGCCCAGGGGATCTCTGCTACCCCTGCAGTGCCCAGCTCCTGTCCCCCACTTTCCTTCCTCCCAAAGACTAAACGCTCCTTGGGCTGAGGTTGAGGGGACACCCAGCAGGACTCCCAGAAAGCTGTCCTCCCATTGGCCCTTGGAGCTTGCCACCACCTGAGTCCCAAACTCCAGCCCCCCTGAGCACACCCACTCCATCCCCAAAAGGCTCCCTCTCAGGAGACCCAGAGAGCGGACCACCCGGGGAATTGTGTGTTTTTAGGGTTCAGAGGCTGCAAGAGGCCAAAGGGAAAGCAGCCCTGTTTGCATCAGTGGGGTCTGCCCGCCTGAGGGGCTGAGTGAGATGCCTGGCTTCCTTGCTATGGCCAGCTGCCCTCCCCAGCGCCACTAGCACACATCCCTCCTTCCCAGGCCACACCCAGCCCGGGCTTCCTCCTCCTTTGCCAGGAGCCCCCAGCCAGGGCAGGCTGAGCTGAGCTAGCTGCCTGTGCGTAGGTGATGTCCAGATCCAGGTGATTCTACACCAGGGAGACCAGGGTTCTGCGAGAAGAATGCAGGCCCTGGAGCCACCAGCGAACTCTGCCTCGTGACCTTGGACAAGTTACTTCCTCCCCAAGTTCCATTGCCCTCGTCAGTATAAATAGATACTGACAATACCCAGGTCACCGGGGATGTTGTGGGGATTGAATACAAAAATGCATAAAAGTGAGTAGCACAGGGCGGGCAGGGAGTGCCCCTGATAGAGTGGTGGGTGAGCTCTGACGCGGGACCTGGGCTACAGGGCAACAAGTGAGGGCCTGGCACCTGCTTCCCTCACTGATCGTCCAGGCAGGTAAAACTAAGACAGACAAACGCCCTAAATCACCCAGCACTTGCATCAGTCTTCGGGAAGGACGGGAAGATGCAGGGTCTAGCCTGCAGAGGGCACAGTTCCTGGCTTGGCTCCACTTCAACTCATTCTCACTTCTCATCGGAACACTGAGGCTCGGCAGTGGGTCCCTCCACTCCACCCTCATCACAGCGCTGTGTGGGGACCAGATGAAATAAGGAAGGAAGGTGCTTTGTAAGCGACAGGGGACTGGGCCGCTCAGGAGGCGGTGCTCAGGATCAGGGTCATTATATTTTAAGTCCTGTGTGTCTTTCTTCACTGTTCCATCACCCCCCCACCCCCAAACGCCCTCCTAACTAGTGGAGAGTCTCTCCAAATAGTTAACGTCTCCATGAAACATATTCAGTTGCCGCTCGATTCTCTGGCTTCATTCATATCTTTGTATTTAAGGAAAAGAAAGCAACATTATTCAAAACATGAGCTGGTGATAAAATGCCCGGTGGCAAGACCCATTCACCTTGCCTACATCTCAAGTTTACAAACAAATCCCACACATCACCCACCACCACCTTCAATGAGTAACATTGTTAGGAAACAGCTCGGATTTTAATCCACATTTGCCTTGGCCATGAGAAAAGAGGTTCCTTCTTTGGCCTGTCTCTAATCAAGAGTGTTAATTATCTTGGTTACATGCTAGCAAATTAATTATGAACTAATGAAGTTAAAGGAGGTCATTTGTTAAGGAAAACTGGTTACATATTGTTAGCTCTGGGGGATTAAATGAAAAATCACTATCATGAAAACAGCTTTAAAAATTAGACCCGCTATTTGATTTGTGAGGCTGCCCGGCTGAGAGGATAAATCACAAGGTGTGCACAGCAACCCATCTCTAAGTGAAGTCGCCAGACCAGGGGCACCTGGGAAGTTGTTAGAAGTGCAAATTCTCCTGGCCCACCTCAGCCCTGCTCAACCAGAAACCCTGGGGGTGGGGCCCAGGAATCTGGGTTCTCACAGGCTCTCCATGGGGCACTGATGCCTAACTTGTTCTGTCATGGGTGTGTCCTGACATCTTCCTATAATCCTGCAATAATAAACACTGCCATTTATTGTGCACTTGCTGTATACCTGGTGAATTCATCAGAGTTCTCCAGAGAAACAGAACCAATAGAGTGTGTGTGTGTGTGTGTGTGTGTGTGTGTGTGTGTATTATGAGGGATTGGCTCTCACGTGACTATGGAAGCTGAGAAGTCCCATGATCTGCCATCTGCAAGGAAAGCCAATGGTGTCCTTTGGTTTGAGAAAAGTGCCAGGGGAGCCAATGGTGAAGTCCCAGTCCACCGCCTGGAAAAGGCCCATGTCCCAGCTCAGCAGACAAGCAAAAGGAAGAGACAATCCTCCCTTCTTCTGCCTTTTTCTCTTCAGGCCCTCGGTGGATTGGGTGATGCCCGCCCACATGGGGAGGGCAATCGGAGTCCACCAATTCCAATGTCAATCTCATTTGGAAACACCCTCACAGACACGCCCAGAATCAAGTTTCGCCAAACATCTCGGCACCTCCTGACCCTGTCAACTTATCACATAAAATTAACCACCATAACTGCGCCATATAGTGACTCAATGTATTGAAACTCTTTCAGGCGGATCTCATTAGTACCCCATTGTCTAGATGAAGAATTGGAGGCCCCAAACGAAGTTTGCTGCAATCCTCACAGCTAGTACACAGTGCAGTTCCAGACCCAAAGCCAGGTCTCCCTGACTTCGCATCTGGCGGGTTCAGTTTTCCCTGGCACCCCGCTGCGGTGTGGCTCATGAATAGTGTGCAAATGCAGATACCGCGTAGAGGAGCCTGGGAACCCCAGGCCTGGAGTTGCAGAGTTAGGAGAAAGATTCCGTTTATGCCTGGAGCTCTCTCTTTCTAGCAAGAGCATCATTGCCTGGAAAGAGGATGCTGGCCTAGAACTGGGTAAAGCCTCTCCCAGCTCTTTGGCCCTTAGGGCACCACCCTCTCCTGGGGTCAATTTGCGTGAATGCAACGCAAAGATCTCAGAGGAAATAAACAAACCATAAACTGCTCCTTTCGCAGCCCTGCCTCTCCTCCTCTGTGGTTTTCGTCCACTAGGACCATCAGCCCAGTGGTCCCCCTCCTATTGACAAGGAACCTGGAGGTCTCAGACATGGTCTCCTTGAATTGCAGAGACAAAGTCTCCAAAGGTAAGTGTGGAGGTCACCTGTCCGGGTGTTTCGTGACCTGCCCAGTGTGGCTGAGCTAGAGTGGGGAGGAGGAGGAGGCCGGCAAGCTGCAGTGGCCCCCAGCGAGCCAGGGCCAGTCCTGCAGAAAAGGCACCGTGGCCGGTGCTCCTCCTCACTACTGTCCACTTCCTCTCCCCACCCCTCCCCCAGAGGCCTTCCTGGCTCCTGGTCCCAGAGTTCAACCTACTGGTCTCCGTCCAGGCCAGCACCTGGCAGGTGAAGGAAGGCAGGGTGAGTCACAGCTTCCTGGAGAACTGTGGTCTAGACTCTAGACAAACTCCCAGAAGCAGAGGTCTGTCCAACCAGCTTCTCCAGGAGCCTTGTCCAGGGTGGGCTGTGCGGGAAGAGAGGTGGGACCTGCAGGCTCACCCTGGGTGTGAGATGTGGTTTCTGGTGGTGCCTCCTCTCACTTCAGCTCAGTCTGTCCTTCCATGGAGGCAGGATGGGCTCGGGAGGTCAAGGCCCAGACTCTCTTTCTAACTTCATGCCTCTCAAACCGTAATACACACAAACGTCACCGAGATCTTGCTAACACACAGGTTCTGATTCGGCGGGTCTGCGATAAAGTCAAGCCTCCGCATTGCTCACAAGGTCCTAGTGATGCTGATGACTCTGGCCCCCGGCCCACACCTCGAGTAGCGAGGAGGCTCTCACCTGGTCCAGGGCAGGTTGAAGAGGAGACACCCCAGCAGGGGCTGACGGATACATAAGGACGGAAACATCAAGTAATAAAAACATGAGAGCCTGGGGGTCAGGCAGACAGTCCTATCACCTATCTGAGCTTCAGTTTCCTCAGCTATAAAAGGAAAAGAACTACTTCAGTGGACTTTCTGCAGAGTCCAATGTCCTAAAAATTATAAGGTCTGGGTTGCTACTTTGGCCCAATCAGAATATCAGAGATCAATACTTTTGCTTACAGAAGTATGTTTGACCAAGATGGAGTTTAAGACTCCATTGGACAACAAGTAATGACGGGCAGTGATCCTGAGACACAAGACATAAACAAGGCAAAGACTGCCCTAGCTTGCTGCCTTCAGAAAGTTCCCAGACATGATGTGGGAAAGGGAAACCTAAGATGAGCCCAGCGGCCTCTGAGTTGAAGAGGTGGAGCTGAGAGCCGGGGAGACCCAGGCAGCTGGAGGCTGAAGAGCAGAGTGCTGGAAAGGCGAGAGCTGCACAGACAGAACTCCAGAGGCCTGCAGAGGGTCATCTGTGATGACTTAGCAGAAACTGACAGCACACACATGTAAAGAAAGTACCTGTGGTCATAGAAGATCCTCCTGAGAGGGGGGCCAGGAAGAATGCCTATTGCCACCAGCCAGACAGGAAAACCTCATGCACACTGAGTATTCAGAAAGGTCTTGCCGAGGTAGTGGAGAATAACTAACTCCAGACAGCACGGATCTGGTCCTGCCTACCAAATCTCAAAAGAATAAAATTGTAATGTAACTGCAACCCCGAAAAAAAAAAAAAGCTCAAAAATTCAAAAATATCCAGCACCCAACATGGTAAAATCACAATATCTGGCATCCAATCAAAGATTACTAGACATGCCACAAAGCAGAAAACCATGACTACAGTGAGGAAAAATACCAACTGAAATCAATCCAGAACTGACACAGATGTTAGAAGTAGCACATGGAACATTACAATTACTATAATTGTATTGCATGTATTCAAAAATTACAGAGACATGGCAGATGTTTTTTAAAAAGATCAAAATCAAACTTCTGGAGATAAACACTACAATATCTCAGATAAAAAGCAATACTGGATGGGATTTGCAGAAGATTAGACATTGCAAAGAAAGACTTAGTAAACTTGACGACAAAGCAGTATAAATTATCCAAAATGAGACAGGAGGGCGGGGATTTGGGGGAGGGTTGTTTTTTTGTTTGTTTTAATTAAAAGAGTGTCAGTAAGCTCTGGGACAACTTCTGGCAGTCTAATAAATGTGTAATCAGGAGTCCCAGAAAGAAGTAGTTCAGATGATGACCCAGGTCTGAAAATGTTCTCCACTAATTTCTGTGGCTCCTCCCAGCCATGCGAAAACCTTGAAATATGCCGGGGGCTCTGTCAGCAGGTTCTTAGGGGGCAGCCCACCTTTTGAGACAAGTATGTTAATAAACCCATTTCACAGATTAGGAAACTGGCCTCCACTGAGACCAACTAGTTCATAGCTCACGTCACTTGGCCTTAATTCCATCCAGAACCCGCATGATCTCAAACCTGTGCTTCACACCTGGGTATCTCAAAGTAATCCACAGATGGGCAAACCTTTCTGTCAAGTACTTCCGGTAGTAAATACCTTGGGCTCTGCGGTCCACACAGACTCTGTTGCAGAGCTTAACTCTGCCATGGCCGCGCAAAAGCAGCCTGAGCAAGCATGGGTGTGGTCTGATCAAACTTTATAGACACTGAAATTTGAATTGCATATGTTTCGTGTCACAAAATATTTTTCTTATTTTGATTTTTTGATATGTGAAAATAAATGTGTCTCTACCTTGAGTTTCCAAATAGCATTAAAAAAAAAAAATTCTTAGCTCACAGGCCATACAAAAACAGGCTCGGGTTTGATTTGGCCCATAGGCCAGCCTGTGGACCCCTGCACTAATCCATCCACATGTCAGGCAAGCAGCTCTCCATAGCAATGAGCTGGAGCGTCTGGATCCCACGGGCAGTTTTGGTCTTAGACTCGTCATTTCACTCCTCCACCCACTCCCTGCCACCCGCGCTTCTCTTTGCATGTTCCTGGGCCTGCCCTGTCTGAGCTCTTGGATGCCCAGATTTGCACTCACCCCCTGGACCTGAATACTCAACACTCTTCACTCCACCACCCTTGCCTTAATGAGCCGAGCCTAGGACCCCAATGACCATTGCACTTTCCAGAAACCAGAAGAAACCAGACACTTCATTGGCATGCCATTTGGAAATTCAAGGTAGGGACACATTTATTTTCAAAGAATTCACATCCCCCCCAGCCAGTTTGCAACCCACAGTCTGAGGCGAGAAGGCAGCTCTGGGTAGGCCTCCAGTCAGAATCGAATGTGTCAGAAGTCACATTGGAAGGCACGTTGGTGCGACGCTTTTCACAAACCGCCCCTTCTGCACTTCACCCTGGAGTTTTCTTTGTGACACAGAACTCTTTTTCAGCGGATTATGTCAGCTACCAGCCAGTTCTGCAATCTCCATCCCCTGGGGTCAAGTTCAAAGAGAATTCCGATGTGATTAAGTAAACATATGCAAGTAGTAGATTTATGTGCTACTGTGCTATTCTTTGTGATGTTGGCATTGGGGGCAGGAAATTATAACAGCGCCTGTGTCCTCAGTTCATTTCCTGAGAAATTAACTCATCAGTCCCCGCTGTGAATGAAAGCACTTCTTGGGACATTTGAAATTCAAAGTGAACCACACTCATGCTCTATCCGAGAAGAGGCGGAGGGGGAGGATGAGCAGGAGGAGGAGATGATTAACAAGGAAGGACCAGTGAAGAGCGAGCTGATGAATCAATCTCTGCTGTCTGAGGATGTGGTTCTCGGAGAGGAGGGGAAGTGGGTCCCAGGCACTTCAGTCCATCACGACGGAGAAACTGAACAGTAAGTGGTACCTGTAGCAGTGGGCTGGGACTGCCCCGCGCAGGGGTTAATGGACACGTGGAGAGCGTCTCGCTTTTAACAAAGTACTTGAGCTATTATCTGGGCACACCCACTGCGTAGGGGACCAGCAGGCGGCTGGGTTACCGAGGCAGTTAGAGGCAAAAGAAATAAATGCCCTGACAGCCGGGCCAGCAGAGCTGCTCTGGTCCTGATTTGCCACCAGCAATCAGTGATGTTTGAGACTCCAACCCCCGCTGAGCCACCCCTTCTGCACCCCAGGGTGCAGCGATCCGATTGGTAAGCAGATTCAAGTCACAGCCCAATCCCTATAGATGGTCCCATTTAATCCTCATAACCACTCTGAGAGGAGGTTTTGCATCACCCCACCTTGTACATATGAAAATCCCACTTCACAGTGGAGAACACTGAGGTTCACGGAGGTTATCAAGGCAGACTGAGGGCTGGAAGTCAGGTCAGCTAACTCTGAATCCTGTGCCCTTATCTCTATGCCTTGGTGATAGGACCCTTGGTATCCCCCGAGGGGTCCCAGAGTGCGAGAGGGCACGCTACAAAGTTGCTGTCATAAAGGGTGTGGAACACAAACCCAAGAGTGCAGCAAACCAGATCGGGGCTGACAGTGCTTCAGCAACAACATAGCCCATGGCTGCAGGTGGAATCTCACGGCCGCGAGGAATCGGGTTCCCTCCTCTCTGGCTTCGGGGTGCGTCACCCAAGAACCTCCACTGCCAAGTCACTGCAGCTCGGCAGCTCCTGTGTTGAGTGTCTGGCCCCTGGTGGTCAGTGTGTGTCATAGCAACCAGTCGGACGGTGGGAGGGACACTTAGCATATTAGCCTTTTATATATATATAGATTATATATATAGATGCCAGCTAATGAAGAGCAATGATAGAATTAGGATGTCACAATTTTTGCCATCCCTATTCAAGTCATGGGCCTAAGCATTGATCCTCAATGGCTGCTTATGTCCCAAAGAGGTATAGAAATAGAGATGAGACAGAGATAGAGATAGGGACAGAGAAAAAGAGAACCAGCCACTATATGCCTTCTAATAGAACACAAAACCACAAGCTTCATAGGAAGTAGTATTGATTCCCCCTCCCAAATAAATGAACTTGAATCTGATCGCGCTTCTAGTTTCAACTACCAATTTATAGGAAACTGCAGAGAAGCCTGTGAAAGGACACCAAGGGAATGCAACCAGCAAAATCCAAAAGCCTGGGGAAGCCCCGAGGGCAAACGGCCTGGTTTCCTGCAGGATTAAATTGCAAAAGGGAAATAGGAGATGGAGGGAAAACTATACAATAAAAGAAACCTAAGAGGCAAGGCAACCAATCACAATGTATGGACTTTTTGTGGCTCCCAATGCAAATAAACTGTTTAAAAACTATGACATCTACGAGACAACTGGAAATTTGAACACAGATGGAGGTTCGGGCCCCGGGATTGAAGTCAGGGCCCTGGAGGAAGGTCAGGGCCACTGATGGAGGTGTGAGTCCCGCCATAAAAATACAGGTCCTGCCAGGAAGGTCTGAGACCCGAACTGAGGTCTGATCCTGGGATGGAGGGCTGGTCCCCAGGATAGGGGTCTGGGACCTGGGATGGTGTTCAGGGCCACAGGATGGAGGTCTGTGCCCCGGGATTGACATCAGGGCCCTGGGATGGGTGTCTGGGTCCCGGATGTAGGTCTGGATTCAGAATGGTGTCTGGAGCCCGGATGTAGGTGTGAGTCCTGCCATGGCCTTCTGGGTCCTGTCTAAGAAGCCAGGCCCTGGAGGGAGGTCAGAGTCCCACCATGGAAAAAAGGGGGTCCTGCCGTGAAGGGCTGGGTCCTGAATTAAGGTCTGACCCGGGAGGGGGGTTCGGGACCCGGGATGGAGGTCTGGGCCCCAGGATAGAAGTCAGTGCCCTGGATGTGGGTCAAGGCCCTGGATGGACGTCAGGGTCCCTGGATGGAGGTCCAAGTCCCGCCATGGAAAAAAAAGGGGTCCTGCCATGAAGGTCTGGGCATCGAATTGAGGTCTGATCCAGGAGATGCCTGGTCCAAGATGGCAGATGCCTAGCAGAACTCTGGGTACCCCATGGCGCCACCTGCTGGAAGAGGACTTTAATTTACTTCATAGAAACTTCCTAAATTGCTTGGGTGGCATGGTAAGAGTGCTAGAGATACATGTACAGCTGGGATACAGTAGGCTAATTGGGATTATTACTTGTAACATGACTCTTCTCTATGCTCAGGCTGGTAAGGTCTACAGAAAATCAGGGGACTTACTCCATACAAAAAAGTAACAATTTCTTGCACAAACCTGAAAGGACTTTTTCTAGATTAAAGTTTCTGGGCAGTTTCCCACGGAAAGAGATAACCTCATGCCATCTTTTATTTGAGATCATTTAAACTCTAGTATATTTGGGTTTAAATGCATAGCCCTTTCCTTTTCCTTAGCAATTTTTCCCCAAACCAGTAGTGTTCAAATGTTGGAAGGCAACAGATCACTTGTTAAAAATACAGGTTCTGGGGCCACCCACAGCCCCAGACTTTTGTGGGTGAGTTAGGAGAAGCAGGGCCCTTGACAAATTCCAGGAAATGTTGTCCCTGCTCTTGGATTCCTAGGGGTCCCTGTGGTATCTTTATAGTAACCACCTGCCCTTCAGCTGAGCTCCTTTGAGAGAGGTCTGTCTCTACACTGAAAAAACAAAAAAACAAACAAACAAAACCATAGATGTCAACACCCAGTAAGCGTTTGTAGACCCAGGTTGGGTAGACCAGCTGTCCCTGGCTTCATGGCCTTTAAGGATGGGTTCTTTGTTGGGCAACCCTTATGAAGAAAACAGCCAATCTCAAAAGGCCTTTTCAGGAGCCCAGCCGAGAGAGCCCTGCCCATCTGCCTCAGTCTGTATGTAGAACTCCCAGACTCACCTTAGATACTGGCCATAGAAGCCCTTAGACCTGTCCAGCAAGGAGAAGTTCCTGCTCACATGACAATGGACGAGGCGCAGGCTTGTCCACAGCACTGACCGGTTACCATTTTGGTGCCTTTCTTTACTTCGCTTTGCCTTCTGACTCATTTGATATGATTTAGCCTCTGCAAGCCCCTCCAGTTAACCCGATTTATCTAGGATGAAACTTGATGTGGAATGATAAAGATAGTCAGACCAGATAGCTTATGTAGGGTGACCTTGAACTTATCAGTATTCTTCAAAGGAAGGAAAAGACATTTCACATCTCACTTTTAATGAGGGGGAAAAACTGTGACTGGAAATATTTACCTTTCATCTACTGTGCTGAGAGATGGGGCAGCTTTGTCAGCTTTGATCTCCACTTGTTTAATTACTGGGAAAGTGTGTGCTCGAGCCAGTGGGATCATGAAGTTTCACTCTTGCTGCAAAAGACGGCAGCAGGGGACCCAGCAGCCGGGTCTTTCATTTTCCCAGATCAAAGCTGTGCCAGCGCGGAGATGGAAGAAGTACCCTGATGACATGCCCTGAAGAAGCAGCAGGCTGTGGGGTCCTGACCAAAGGTCAATGGACCAGCATATCCCATGGGGTCTCTCTTTCTTCCTTCCCACCCAAAGGGCAGGGCAGGGCAGGGCACAGTCCAGGCCCTGTGTGGCCTGCCTGAGCCAAGTGTCTACTCACACCCCAACGCCAAGCCCCACAACTCAAGGTGAATGCTGCACACCTGTGCACCCTCAGCCTTGGTTCTGCCCACTGTCCTCAGTGTACTCCTCACACCTGATTCTACCTGTGTTGGACCTTCCAGCCACAACCTCAGGCTGGTCCTTTTCTGAGCCTCACCTGCACAGCCCAGGAGGATGGACTCCATCCCAAGGAAAAGACTGGAGATGGAAAATGAGACAAAGACTGACCTTCTCAGGCTGCCCATGACATGGATGCTGGGACTTGGCCTCTGGGCCTGCCTGCAGGGGCTGACGGTAACCATGGCAATGAGGGTGGGCAACATCTGGGGGAGACACTGCCAGTTGTGATTGATAGCATCAATCCTCCTTAACTTGGTGGTAACTCCATGATAATCATCTCTGAAATGAGGGTGCTGAATTACACATTCTTTAGGGGCCTTCCAGTTTTACCATCATCTGTCTATTGTGCTATTTAGGGAGCCTCTTCTATAACCAGAACTGTGCTAGCTACTGAAAAAGACACATGGGATGACGACAATGATGATGATGATGATGACAGCCACTAACATTCATTGAACACACACTATGTGCCAGACACTGTACAACAATTAATTCATTTATTATCACAAATACCTATGGGATCAGTACCATTATTATTCCCATTGGACAGATGAGGAAACTGAGTCCAGGAAGATTAAGTAACTTACAACTGTTCATACAGCTGTAAGATGACACAGCATCATGTCAGGATATTAAATATCCCTTACATTCCAACCCAGGAGAAAAGACTACTCCATATGAAACAACGTAGAAGGAAAAGATGACATAGGATTAAATTGTGCAATACAATGTTAAGCTCTAGAGCAGGAGTCAGAAAACTATGGCACGTGGACCAAACGGCCAGCTGCCTATTTTTGTAAAGAAAGTTTTACTGGACACCACACCCATTTGGTACACATTGTTTATTGCTGCTTTCACGCTATAATAACAGAACCAAGTAATTGCAACAGAGACCATGTGGCCCACAGAGCCTAAACTAGTCACCACCCACCCTTTAAAGCTTGCCAAACCCCTCTTTTATGGTGACCAGCTGGCTGGCTTTGCTCAGCACTGAGGGAGTTCCCGAGATGTGGAACTTTATGTTTTAAAACCAGTGAAATCCTGGGCAAACTGAGACAGGTTGGTCATACTACCTGCTCTAGAGAAGCTCAGAGGAGAGCAAGATCCATGGGTATTGCCGAGGTAACAGAGGCGGCCTTGAAAAATATGCAGGATTTGCATATAGGGTGGGTGGGTCATATAGGGCAGAGAGAGGCAGAACATTTGGGATAGGACAGACCAGCAGGAGCCTGGAAGAAGACAGCATGAGGTGTCCGTGGGAAAGTGAGGGCAGAGGTGAGTCCCCTGGGACAGACTGCCTGTTGGGCAGAACTAAGTTCCATGAATGGGAAGCTCCACATGGGAGGTGCTCATTCATCGTCAGTGGTAGGGCCCGTTGGTCCCATCTGCTGGACAGTTTGCAAATAGGCACAGAATGTTAAAGATGCATCTGCTTTGACTGCCTCTGGGAGAGTGACTACATCAACTATCCCAAATCGACACCCCCGCTGTGTCCACGCCTTTTGAAATGGGACTTTGAGCTCTTCCCTTGTTTACCTCTTGCAGCTGAGTTCAGCCACATGACTTGCTTTAACCAATGGGAAGTTAGTAGACTTGACTCATGGGAACCTTGGGAAAGTCCTTGCCTGTTTCTGCTCTCTCTCTCGTTCTTTTGCTTTTGCCCTGAGAACGTGTCTAGGTCACGAAGCAAAGCTGAGGCACCCAGCTGTACCAGCGAGGTCATTTGAGATCACTCAACCTGCAGTCAACCCACAGACATGTGAGTGAACCTGGCCAAGCCCAGAACAGCCCAGTTGAGCCCCAACTAAATTGCCAACCTGCAGATTCATGAACTAAATAAACGCTTCTTGTTTTAAGCCACTGAGTTTACAGTAAGGTTATTTATTAGACAGCATTATTGCGCCAACAGGTAACTGACACTGTCTTACACTTTTCTTAGCCAGCTATGCAAAGATGTGCAAATAAGGATATCCTTTACAGTATTGTTTATAATTTTTTTTAAAAGTCTTTTTTAAATGATCTGAATGCTCAATAACGGGGGCTGGATTTTTAAAAATTAAGTCTATACAATGGAATGCCATTAGTCATTTGGGAAGGGAATGCATATCAATATTATATTCCAATATTTACTGGAAAGATGTCCACTTCATATTACGTAAAGAAAACAGATGGGAAAGAGCTTTTCAAGTAGGATCTATTATTTTTGTCATATTTGAGAAAGAGGGATACATGCATCAAAATATTAAGTGATTATCTTGGAATGGTTACGTTTTCTACTTCTTTGTCATATCCTGTATTGCATGTTTGTAAAATGTCAATGTATTATCTTTACTGACAGAAAAAAAACCCACAGAAATGTCACCAAGAAAACCTGTCTCTATATGTATAAAAACATGGCCTTCCAGTCCTTAGCAACTACTGCCCTCTCCCCCAGCTCCCCTGTTACCAACTTCTAGAACGGAATCTGATTGACCTTGAGATTGACCTTCCCATAGCCCAGGAGAACAGAACCCACCTTGGTGGGGGGTGGGGGAGACCAACCCCCCAGGGAGGCCCTCTGTGAAGATGTCAAGGAAAAGGTTTCCCTTCCCAACCACCTGTGAGCGGAGCAAGGAAATTATCTGTGAAACCAATTCCAACCACGTTTTTAAAAAAATCTTTCCATCCAAGTCATAATATTTTTGGAGTGAGATTTGCTTTGCAATATTTTTATAACTGCAGTGTTGCGACTGGAAGTCCGTTGTAGCTGGTCTCAGGGGCCTTCCTGGGACGTTGCACTTAATGAGGTTTATAATTCAATATAACTACATCTGCATCTTTAATTATGCCTAACATTTAATCTTCATTGCTCCACTTGAATTGGAAGAGCTAAAATTAGGCCTGCTGGAGTTTAATCTGATAATAAACATCCATGACATTTAGAGCAAAAAGGTACGCGTTTCATTAGAGTGGCCGTCACATTTACCATTTGCCTGAACTGAACAAATACTCCTCACAGTCCTTCCAACTGTAACAGAGAACATTGTTTCAAACAATTCCCCTGCTGGAACTCCAGAGCCGACAAGGACCTCAGAGGCTAACGGAGTCCAGCATCACTGATTTTCAAGGGTGGGCACTGAGGCCAGAGAGGTTAAATCATTTATCTAAAGTCACAAAGCCAGCCTGGCCGGTGTGGCTCAGTGGTTGAGCATTGACCTATGAACCAGGAGATCATGGTTTGATTCCAGGTCAAGGCCCAGGCCAGGCTTGTGGGCTCGATCCCCAGCAGAGGGCGTGCAGGAGGCAGCCGATCAATGATTCTCTTTCATCATTGATGTTTTGATCTCTCTCTCTCTCTCCCTCTCCCTTCCTCTCTGAAATCAATAAAAAAAATATTTTTTAAAAAATCACAAAGCCAGTTAGCAGGAAGCAAGTCCCCCTGAGTTCCTGCCCAGTGGTCTATTTTTCATTCCTCTCCTACCACCCTGGCGTAGGTGGCTATAGGGGGACATCATTTTTTTGTTGGACAAACATCCCTCTAAGCAACCACCACTTCCCCCCCTTTTTTAAAAAATGTGGATCCGGGCAAGGTATCATTTGAATACCTACATCTGTGATGACCTCATGAAGTGCAGCGCCACACAACCCTGAAGCCACATGAAGTTGGCTCATCTGTTTATCGTGGTCAAAACACATCTCCTGAGCTCTGTGAACTTTGCAGGGGAGACCGCTCTACGCTGTGCTGTGAGTCATCCATCCACGAAGCAGCCCTAGAGCTGAGGCAGGATGAAGATTAGTCTGTTCCCAGAACCCACCTCCCCCACCCTCCCCTGCAAAGGGCAGCTTTCCTCGGAACCCAGGCACCTACAATGTCTTCCTAACTGCACCAGCAGGTTCCAATCCCGGCGCTTCCTGCTTCACTTACTCACTTGGAATATGAGGCACTGGGAAGCCAAAATTAGGCTCATTCTACCAGCATGAAAAAGAAATGCAGAAGCAGTCTGGCTTCACAGGGACAAGAACCTGGGATTTCCCTCCCCTTCCTGTGAGCACCAGGGCTCAGCGTTAGATGGGTCTATGATTACACAGCCCTTTGGGAATTCCGTGAGTTGGAAGCAGCAGTGCCATCAATGGCCTATGAAGAAGGGGCAGCAGGATAAGCCTTAGGGAGGTGGGGCAGCCACCTGGTTGGAAGTCACCACATTTACATGAGCTGTCTCCTCATTTGAGGTAGCAAAGGGCAATCTTCAGGGGAGCGGGTGTGACTGGCCCTGAGCCATGCTTGACACCAGTATTAATCATATGTTTTGTTTTCTGTATTTTTTTTTATTGATTTCAGAGAGGGAGAGAGAGAGATAGAAACATCAATGATGAGAGAATTATTGATCGGCTGCCTCCCGCATGCCCCACACTGGGGATCGAGCCCGCAACCTGGGCATATGCCCTGATTGGGAATTGAACCATGACCTCCTGGTCCATAGGTCAACACTCAAGCACTGAGCCACGACAGCTGGGCTTTTCTGTATTTTTGATGTTTGACATCATGGGACTTTGTTGATCCTGGAGAGACTGCCCCTCCCGGGCCTAGCTAATTCCTAAAAGACAGCAAACAGCCGTGGAGCACACCCTTCAAACACAAACCTACCAGTCTAAGGCCCATACATCCAACCACCTTCTTTTTCTAATTCTCACACACAGCCATTATATTCCCCCGTGTCCCCTCCCCAACCCTAAATCACCCCAGGACCACGTACCAGATAGGCAGAGACCACCCTGACCTACTGACATTATTCAAACTACCCGACCCTAAATGTGTTCCAATATGCCTACCCTGTCTCACCCTTTCCTTCCCCCAGAAACCACAATCGAGGCTCTGCCATGCCCTCCCCTTGCACCTCCTGCCTCCTGACTCTCCAGCTGCTTCCCCACCTGGCCCTGAAGGGCCTGGAGTGCCCGCGCCTATTGGGAACTGTGAGTAATAAACTCTTCTCTCAAGGGAGCTGTCTTATGTCTGCCATTTCACCATGCCTGATTAAACAGATTAGACCAGAAGGAGAAAAGTGCACTTAGTAATGTCAACCTCACTATTCCTGCAAAGTAGGACTGATCAGCTCAATTTTACATGTGAGGAAAGCGAAGCTCAGGGGGCCAAGTAACTTGCTGATTTGGTTGACAGGGAATATTGATCATGAGCTTAGCAGGCTGCAGTAGACGTCTTTTTATAGAGATACTAGAGGCCACAAATTCGTGCACCAGAGGGGTCCCTCGTCCTGGCCTGCGGGATCGAGCCAAAGCTGGCTCTCCAACATCCCCCGAGGCGTCCCAGATTGTGAGAGGGCGCAGGCCACGCCGAAGGACCCCAACGGTGCACGACTGGGGCCGAAGAGGGACATGGGAGGTTGGCCAGCTGGGGAGGGACCACGGGAGGGCTCCAGGGCGTGTCTGGCCCATCTTGCTCAGTCCCGATCAGCCAGACCCCAGCAGCAAACTAACCTACCGGTTGGAGTGTCTTCCCCCTGGTGGTCAGTGCACATCATAGCAAGCAGTTGAGTGGCCTTAGCATATCATTAGCATATTATGCTTTGATTGGTTGAATGGAAGACTGGACGCTTAGCATATTAGGCTTTTACTATATAGGATAAGAAATTTTAAAGATACTGGTATGTGGTGGGAGAGACAGATACTAGTCATTAAAATTAAAATGTTTTCTTTTAGGAGGGAAATGGATTAGGTTTAGTTACTGGAGATGAAATATGTTGAGTCTGTTCAGAGGAGATATTGGGGAAAACTAATAAAAATAGCTAGTAGGAACGGGCCAGCAATACTGCATCAAACCTCCTGGGATTTTTGTTTACATTTGTACAACCTCTCAAGGAGGTGAGCCCAGAGGGTCTGGCTGAGACTGAACTCGGCAGCCCCTCTCAGGGTGTCGCAGTTACAAAACATGCCACCCCCAGCACCTACTGATTCAATGAGGAAAGCCACATGCAAGAAGTAAATAGTAATTAGGGAAGAACAACGGTTGGTCTTCCTGCTATTCAAAGTCTGGTCTGTAGCCAGCAGCGTTGGTTGGCATCACCCAGGAATTTGTTAGAAATTCTGTCTCACTCAGTTGGTGCGGCTCACCACGCACCAACCCACGCACCAACAGGTCACCGGTTCGATTCCGGTCAGGGCACATGCCTGGATTGCTGGCTCATTCGTTAGTGGGGGGCATGCTGAAGGCAGCCAATCGATATTTCTCTCTCATCAATGTTTCTATCTCTCTCTCCCTCTCCCTTCTTCTCTAAGATCAATAAAAACATATTTTGGGAGTTGGGGGGGAGAAATGCGGAATCTCACCCTATCCCAGACTCACTGAGTCAGAATCTGCATGTGAACAAGGCCCCTGGATGACTCATGTTTACGTCACAATTTGGAAAGCTCTGGTCTTCATAGTTCCACACTTGGGAACGGGAGAAGCAGGGCAAATGATTAGGCTGTGGGTGAAAGATGAAACCACGCAGAGATGGACGGAAGCTATCATTAAAGGGCTTGTGCTGAGCCTGCACGCTTGGTACCCCTGGGGTACCACAGACTTGATACAGCTCCCATTCCCTTGGTCATGGTTAGGTTAGCAGAGTCTTGCCAATCCAGCCTGGGTAGTTCTTTGTCATGTGGGCTGTCTTATACTGCAGGATGTTTTGCAGCATCCCTAACCCCTACCCACTAGATGCCTGTAGCATCCTCCAACTCCTCCCCTACATCCTCCCCGACTGTGACAACCAAAACTGTCTCCAGGCATTGCCAAATTTTCCCAGGCAAGCAGTGGGGAGGGAGTGCATATCCCTCCATTGAGAACCACTAGGTTGGATAAAACATTGTTATGAATTCACGTTGCCTTCCCTGTTGTACCTGGGACTCGTTCATGAAAGGAAACAGTAGGACTGGGGGATGGTGGCATTGTATTTGCCCCCAGGAGAGGAGAGCCTCCCAAGGGATGGAAGGAAGGTCAACAAGAAGTTAGAGGGAAGCCAGGATACAAGGTCAGGCCATCTGGCTTCTCAGCCATGGTATTTCACTGCACCAAGCCATCTCACGTCGGGCGGAACAGGAAGTGCTCTGGACCACGCGCTGTGAGATGTTGGCTCTAATGCTGGCTCAGTCCCTGCTGGCTCTCTGCTTTGGGGTGAGTCACTGCCTCTCCATGGGCCTCAGTTTTCCCTTCTGGGTTGGCCAAAGACTTCCCCTCCATTTCAGCCATTCAGTGAAGACCCTACAAATGATAAGAAGTTATATTCATCACCTTCACAAGGCTGACTTCCCATTTGGGAAATGCAGATACTACGAACAAGACTGAATCTGTGGACTGTCAACTCATCGCTAGGTTGAGAGGAGATGAGCCCCCAGTAGGACCAAGAAGCCTAGGTGGGAAGTCTAGTACAGTAGTTCCTGCGGACCCTCCACCCCACCCCATGTTCCAGTGAGGAGTGTTCGCTGTTGCAGGTCTAAGCCGGTTGCTATGGCACAATATGTGTTCCCAGCCCTGGAAAGGAGAAAAGGGGATGAGAAGGGCACACAACCCCTCTTTAAGGACACTTCCGTCTTTTGGGGTTTTTTTGACACTTCCGTTTTGCTGCTGTTTAGGAAATAGAAGGATGTAGAAGGCTTGATCCTGTGGTACCAAAACCAAAAACCATGGAAAAATATAAAAATCATACTTTTCTATGGGTCTAGGAAAGAGCAAAGGATGGGAGGATGATTTGACGAACTGGTTTCCTTTCCTAGATGAGCAGAGGCCGAGGCAGCAGCTTCGCCACCGGAGCAAAGATGGGAAGCCGATCTGGGCACACATGGCTGCCCCAAGGGGAGAGGTTTCCAGGAATGAGGAGGACCAGCCCAGCTCTAGCTGACTGCGTGGCAGCCAGGGTTGGTCAGAGAGAAAGAGCTTCCGCCCTCAGGACAGAATCAGGAATTCATCTCATGAGCCTGACCTTATACAAACGGGGAGCTGGCAGAACAGTCCCCGAAAGCTGTTGCCTCTGTGCTGAGTATTAGGCCACAAATGGCTGGCGCTCAGCCCGACTGGCCGTCAGAAAGGAGGAGAGAATGTGGTTGAAGGCAAGGACAAACGGGGACCTGGGGGGACCGATTAGAATCGACATCTGTTGCTCACACTTTCCAAACTCACTGCTGTGGTTGATCTACAGGAAAAGCTCACAGCCTTTGCCTCAGAGGTGCACCTGCCATTGACCCCCAACTCAGGATAAAGGGGACCTCGCGGGAGCAGGAGGAGCTGGGTCAGCCAGGCTGGCCCCCCGGTGCCCTCGCTGACCTCCTGAGGGTAAAGCAGTACGGCTGCGGCTTCACTCACAGCTTCTAGGTCTCGTGCACAGTGTCTCCTGTGGTCTTCACTAACCCAGAAGCCCAGGGAGATTCTTGGAAATGTGGTTCCATTCAGCCAAACTGACCGAGGGCAGAGCTATCACCGGCCGCGTGGGCTGGCAGGAGGGGGCGGAATCTGGAAGAGCCCCAGATGCAAAAATAAACTGCGCGGCCCAATAACGCTTGCCCGTCAGAAATTCTGCCGAGAAAGGGGTCCTGAGAAAAGGGCAGGGAAGCCCAGACAATCACTGAGCCCACTCGGCTTCCCGGGGCCCGTGGAGACGGGATTTGGAGGCCCTGAGGAGCTGCATGTCATGTGAGCCAGAAATATCCGAAACTGCAATCCAGCCTCTCCCCAATTCAAGTAGTGACCAGATTTTTTTTTTTTTTTTTAAGGTGAAAGGCAGCCTGGAACAGGGGAACTCGAGCTAAGGCAGGCTGCAGCCCAACCAGGCTCCAGGGAGCACGGGCTGGGTTAGCCGCTCGCCCCGTCTGCAAGACAGGGGAGTGGGTTCGCACGCTCCAGAGAAATACACTGGTGCCTGCACCCACATGCGTAAAAATCAAAAGCTATATGCTGAGCAAAATGGTCAGACACAGAAGAATACAAACGTGTAAGTCCATTCACTTGAAATTTCACAAAAGGTAGAGCCCACTTACAATGGCAAAGTGCGTCGGTGGCTGCCCAGGCTGGGCGGGGCGGGGGGGATACAGATTGGCCGCAAAGAGGCGCTGAGAGAACTTTGTGAGATGGCAGGAACATTCTAGATCTTGCTTGTGGCAGTGGTTGTGCATGTATATATGCATTTGTAAAAAGTTCTTGAACTCTACACTAGAAATGGATGTAGAGTTCCATTACATGCCATCTTATTGCATGTAAATTATACCTCAATAAGCTAGGATTTCTTTAAAAAAATACAAGCAGCATAATTTTAAAATGGACAAAACACTTAAATAGACATCTCACAAAAGAATACATATGGATAGGCAGTAAGCATGTAAAAAGTTACTCAAGCCCTAACCGGTTTGGCTCAGTGGATAGAGCATCGGCCTGCAGACTGAAGGGAACCAGGTTCAATTCCGGTCAAGGGCATGTACCTTGGTTGCGGGCACATCCCCAGTGTCGGGTGTTCAGGAGGCAGCTGATAGATGTTTCTCTCTCATCGATGTTTCTAACTCTCTGTCCCTCTCCCTTCCTCTCTGTAAAAAAATCAATAAAATATGTATTTTTTTAAAAAAGTTACTCAACATCATTAGTCAATAGGGAAATGCAAAAAAACCTGATAATACCAAATGTGGATGCGAATGCACTGCAACTGGAACTCTCATTCATGCGTTGTGGAGGGAGTGTAAAACGGGATGACCACTTTGGAAAACTCTGGCAATTTCTTATAAAGTTAAACATGCCCCTATCCACTGACCCAGCAATGCTATTCCTAAGACAAATGGGAATATCTGCCCATAAACAGATGTTTGTACAAGAATGCTCATAACAGCCTTAATCTAATAAGTCCAAAAATAGAAACCTCCCAAATGTCCATCCACAGAATGGATAAGTGAAATGTGATACATTTCTATAATAGAACGCTACGCAGCAACAAAAAAGAATGAGCAATTGAGAAAAGTAACAACCCCGGCTGAATCTCGCAGACATTGCGTAAGTGAAAGAAGCCAGATACAAAACAGTACAAACCGTGAACTGCGCTCATATAAAGTTCAAGAACTGACGAAACCAAATTATGAGCTGGAAATTAGGGCAGTGGTTGGGCTAGGGTATTGGGGAAGGTGGGGGTGAGTCTGGATTGAGACATGGAGAGAGGATTAATTGAAAAGCAGGGTGTATGGAACTTTCATGGGTGTTGAAAATCTTCCCAGCCTGGCCAGCGTGACTCAGTGGTTGAGCGTTGACCTAATGAACCAGGAGATCACGGTTCAATTCCCAGTCAGGACACAGGCCTGAGTTGTGGGCTCAGTCTTCAGTGTGGGGCGTGCAGGAGGCAGCAGATCAATGATTCCCTCTCATCATTGGTGTTCCTATCCCTCTCTTCCTCTCCCTTCCTCTCTGTAATCAATAAAAATGCCATTTTTTTAAAAAAAAAAAAAAGAAAATGTTCTTTATCTTAATTGGAGTGTGTATATTGGTCAAATTTCATTGAACAGTATAGCTCAGATCTATATGTAAACTATACTTCCTTTTTTTGAAAGAAAAAGAGAAATGGGAAGTTGAAGGCACTGCTTCTGCTTGGATCTCAATGACAAGAATGTAGTCACATGGCCACATGTGACTGTGCGGGAGACCAGGGAATGCAGGCTTTATTCCGAGTCCTTCTGTGCTCCGTTAAAATTGAGGGACTTTAGCAGAGCAGAAAGCAGACATTGACTCAGAGGAATAGCTAATGGTCTCTGCCATTGGCCAAGCAAGCAAATAAACGATTCTCCGTTCATTGTGTTGAAAAGATGGGGAGGACGGGGTTGCCTACTTCCTGTAATTCAGTGTGTCCTTTTCCTTTCTGTAACCGGGCAAGGCCACTCTTTCTGCCGTGACCATAACCTTGAGAACTTGCCAAGGGCGCACTGGTAACAAACGAAAGGGGGACAAAGAAAGTGGGGGAGCAGGGAGGGGAAAGAAAATGAAACAGCCTTGAACGTGTGAATGACAACCCACATGGCGGCCTGGCATGTGTGACACTTGCCACCTTCCCGTGAGAAGAAGCCACCCCGTGGTGGTCCGGCTTGGCTTGCCTTCCTTGAGGGACCACCAGAATGTCACTGGCTTCCGCCTGTTATAAGGGACACAGCAACAGTCACACTCCAGGCCCTGGAAGTCGAGGGTCCCTTCTGGGGCGATGCTGGGGTGTCCGCCAAACACAGCTCATCCTCTCAATAGATAGTCGGACATTGACACTGCTAACAGGCTGGACTGTTCCCGCCGCCAATCTCGTCCCACAGGCAGGAGCCAGGGAGGAACACGGCTGAATTTCCCACGGGAGACAGGCTCGGCTGACTTCCTTGCAGCGTGCAATCCTACACCAGTGCTTTCTCCGTTCCGTAACAAACATTTGTTGCTGCTTTGCCGGGCTCTGGGCTCAAAGCTGGGGATGCAGAGAAAGTGCAGACCTGTCGCCTGGGCTGGGAGTCCACCTCCTGTCCCAGGCCCCCGTCTGGATCGATTCGCTTTGATACTGGTGTCAGCCAGAACCACACCTAAGGTCCCAGTAGCAAGCAGCCTGGGGATGAGCCCTGCTCTCTGTCCCCAGCCACCTCCCTATCCCATCCCTCCCCACCACCCCTGGCCCATGCTATCAGGATTTCAGCCCGTTTCTGCTTGAGCCAGACACAACCTCTTTGCCCACATAGCAGATGAGAGATGAGCAGGGACTGCTTGATGCAATTGGCTCATGGGCTGCCTCCAAGATCTGGCTGCAAGGAGAACGGACTGGAAATTGCACGGTCATTATCTCTGCAGACAACTCTCTCCTCCCCATCTTTTCCACATAATGAATTGCATGGAGAGCTCAGCTGTCATGAAAGCGTTTGAATTCCAGCCCTACCGTCTTTCAGGACCTCCTTAGAGGTTATCTCAGCCAGGCAGGTGGAAGAGGAAAGAGAAAAGCTTACCCCTACGAGAATAATCATGATGGATTATTAGCAACTGATGGCAATCTAATGCAGGATTTTCAATATAGACACGGCTGGCTGTAATTTTTCTCTGTCATATGCACATCCAAAAAAATTTTTTTTAAAAAGCCTATGTTTAATGACTCCAAGTTCAGTGCAGTTTCTTCAACTAGATTTAGTTCCTTAGAAGCAGTGTTTTAATAACATAGAGACACCGTTTGAATGGTGGAGACACTTTTCAGGGTCGATGGAAATGTTAGGATGGGTGCGTTTTTACGAAAAGCCCACTGGTTGGCATTAGTGTTGTGTTTCTATGGCCGCAGCGCTAAAGGGAAGGTGGCCGGACTGGCGGCCGTCTAGGGAACAGGCGAGAGAAAGCCCTCGTGGGCAAAGAGCCATCCTCAGGAAGGCCGCGCACAGGAAGTTGGCCCGCCGCACCCAGAAGGACTGTGGTGCCACAAGCAGGACCCTCGGTTCTGGTCAGAAGGAGCAATGCCAGGGCGTCACCCTCCTGGAACGCTGGCAGATGGCGGGGGTAGCCGTGGCAGGGCAGACAGCGGGCCCAATGAGGGCCCCGGTGCAGAGGCAAAGGGTGTGGGGACAGCAGCACTGATTATCAGAGAACTGTTTCTGTTCTCACAACTGAGAAGGCCCCTCCCTCTGGGAGTTCATGTTCACCAGTCCTGACTTCATATGCCCCGCTATCAGGCCATGGGCCCCTCTGCTCTCTGGAACAGAGAGCCAGTGTCTTAGTTGAGACTCTCTAAGAAACAGACCCTGGGAAAAGGCTAGGTAGTGCACTTGGGAGGTAAAAGACAGTAGATTTTTAAAGGGGGGGAGGGATGTGAGGCAGAGAAGGGAGGCATCCCTAACCCGAACTCCAACACTAGCCTAACCCTAACTCCAACCCTAACCCAGTACATGGTGCTTTATCAAGTCAGCTATCATTATAGGCAACCAAAGCTTAATCCCCCGGGAAAACTCCTAGATTAGAGCCAGTGTAGACACACCTCAGATTGCTGCTGTTGTTAATCCCGCCCGAGGATATTTTTCCATTGGTTTTTAGAGAGAGTGGAAGCGAGGGGCGGGAGACAGAGAGAAGCATCGATGTGAGAGAGACACATCGACTGGTTGCCTCCCGCATGCGCCAGGGATTGGCCTGCAACTGAGGCACCTGCCCTTGACTGGAATTGGACCTGGGACCCTTCAGCCCAAGGGCTGATGCTCTATCCACTGAACCAAACTGGCCAAGACAGACACATGCCCCAGAGTTAGACCACGTAAAGGGCAAGGGAGCTGGGCATTTATACCCGTGGTCACTGGTTGAGGGCCCCAGGGTTGGGGACATGCATTGCCCAGCCTTTCCAGCGAGAGCAGCATGAGCAAGCAAAATGATTGCAGCGCCACAAAAATGCCCTCGGGCATTGCCGGGTGGAAGCCAGGTCTTCTTGCTCTCTACTTGAAAGGAGGGGATATGGGTGGGTCATGGCGTCACCCAATTTAAAGGTTGTGTGGTTCAGTGATGCCGATTGGTAAGCAGCCATTCTGAGAGTTCATCCAGCTCCACCCACCGTCCCGTTCCCGGGGGAACCAGGGACTCGCTACCTACTTCCCAAGGCAGCCCAGCACTTCCATTCCCAGGGAGCGCTCTGGGGTAGAAAGGCCCTCGCCCCCCGGGAAGCTGACAGGACCCCGCGGCTCCCACCTGCTGGTCTGGGCAGCGCCCTCTAAGCCATGCCCAGCCCTAGGGGGCCTGCTTCCTGCAGGAATTCAATTCCGTTCGTGATAGTGCTCTGAACTCAGGCAAGACGGCAGAGCCCGCACATGCGTTTGTAGGAAGAACCCTCCAAAGGGCAGTTCAAACCAGTGCAAGGCTTTAGCTCCTTAATACGGAAGTTTAAGTCATCAGACGGGTCCGCTCCCGGCCCTTCCAGTGAATGGAACTTGCACCGCAGGGGAAGCAGTTATGACAGGTGGGCCAAGAGCGGCATGAATTTAGCAGAAACTATGAGGCTTACATTCGATATTAAGATGAAAGTCAAACGCAGGCTCCCCGGGGACAAGGCGCTGAGCCTTCCCAAGCCCCGCGTGGAGAATATTGCCTTTGGCAAAGAGCACTTCGAATTTAATCCTGCAAAGAGGAAAGCAACGACACGTCGGGAGGGTACGGAGCGTGTACACTTCTGCGGGGACTTTTTATCACGGCCACTTCCTCCAGGCTCTCGGTCATCAATTCTCTGTGACAGGCAGTCAATCGCTTATCTTTCAAGAACATCACCACCTACTTTCCTGTATGTGTCTCCCCTGCATGATTGTGGGGACAGGACCATCTATTTTCCCCTCCCTCCCGAGCCCTTCCATCCCTTACTGCCCAGCATCGGGGTGGAATGTTCTAGAATGATGGGCTGCACGAGAATGGAAGAGAAATGACTCTGCTCCTCCGTCACTAGGCGATGTACAACAGGCCACCAAAGCGGGCGTTGCATTCAGCCGAACGCAGGGCCCCGCTGGTGGGAATTCACTTCTCTGTGTTAGGACAGGTGCTCCCAGGAGATGCCCAGAGAAAGTGGAGCCCCT
>NW_006284618.1:1462925-1466706 GCF_000327345.1 Myotis davidii
GAAAACAGAAGCAAGTTTCTGCCATGAAAACCATTTTTGCTTAAAACCCCGGCCAGAAATAATGGCGTATTGATTGGCGATGGGCAGTGGCGTTTTCCATGAATTTTTATCTCTTTTGACGCCAGCCAATAAGTAGCAAGAAAAACACTCCCTTGAGGCTTTTACCGGAGGGGAAGCCACAGTAGGACAATTGCACCGAAGAGCACAGCCATATTTCCATACTTGGCTGAGCGGAAGGGGAGAAAATGGTCATTAAAGGTAACAGGATTGTTACAAAAGCAGTGGTTCTATTTCCAGGTCTCTCGCTTGCCGACAGCCTGGGTATGCAGGCCCTGGACACGGGAGAGCGCCAAGCCCGCACTTCTATACTGTGCCCTGCAAACAACTGGATTTCTTCTTAATGGGGCCTGGCTGCACTTCCACATTAGGCAGCACGCAATTAGCTATTAAACGACTTAGGAATAAACAACTCCGATTTGTTGGGCCCGGTGCCTGATCAATGATTTCTTGCTGTTCTCTTACATAAATGCTGGGTTGACTGTAGTTTCGTGTTGGATTTGAGGGTGTTTTTTTTTTTTTTTTTGGAGGAGCGAGGGGCTAAAGAGCTCCCAGTTTTTGGAACCTGAAATGACAATGCAATATTAACTCAATTGGAAACCTTTTAACCAACCCGCAGTCTCCAAGACAGCTCTGGGCAGCCCAGTTTGAACTTAATCTCTATACCTAGTGGTACAGACGATCTCGGTGTTCTGCTCACCAAACAAAACCAAAGCACACACAACGACTCCCCTTTTTCTGTAATTTCAGGGGCTTGGGGGTGGGGAGTGTGAATTGTCCATCCACTGGCATGAGTTTATGAAAATCCTACCACATGCCCAGAGTGGCTGGTGCTGGGGTGCGAGGTAATTTACTGAAACCTTCATCTACATTCTGTTCTCACTGCACTTTTCTCACACCCCCAGCTGCATGGGTCTCCCCAGGCTTCACGCTCAGAGCCCCCGACAGAGAGCCTGCCCCCAACGCTGATCCGTTCATTCCTCCCTGACTCCCATGACCACCTGCTGCCTGGGCCCGCCTCCAAGTGCCTCAGCAGCTGGAGCTTGAATCCTGACTGGCAGCCCCAACCGTCAGGCTAGGCATCATCCCTAGCCCTTGCCCTTGCCCTTGCCTTGCCCACTCCACACTGCCCGCAGGTTCCATCATGCCTTGCAACACAAAACCTGGCAGTGGGTGGGAACAAGCTTGGCTGACACCTTGAAATGGGGTGGGAACGGTAGTCATCACAGTGAGAACAAAGCGTAAGTTAATGTCTCAAGAAATCAACGCAGCACAAAACAATTGTAGAAAAATGCAGTGCCAGGCAGCATGGGGCACACTCAAGGCAAGAGAGAGCCCTCTGGGCTGGGAACGAAGGACTGAACTGAGTGGGGATGGGTAGATGGAGGATCCAAAAACCCAGAGAGGGAGTCCATCATGGTCTGCCTCTCCCGGGACCTGTGCTTTGAATATGGCACAAAACACGCAGGAAGACTGGAGAAAGCGGCCAGCTGTTGCTCAGGCACTGCTCATGGGATTGAGAGAGGCACATCTTTTCCAAAGCAATTTGTCACAACATTTCCAGAGCCGTAAAACCTTTTAACCTTTGGTCCAGTAATCTCATATCTGTCGGGAGAGAATTAAAAACCACAATAAGAAGGAAAATAATAAATGGTAGTAAGGGGGCACCTGCTCTCTGCCAGACGCTATTCTAAGCACCTTCTATGTGTGTTTTCTCACTTAATTCTCACAGCCCTATGAGATGGACACGTTTCATGTTCATTTCACAGATGATGAAACTGAGGCACTCAGAGTTTGCCAACTTCTTTTTTTTTAATATATTTTATTAATTTTTTACAGAGAGGAAGGGAGAGGGATAGAGAGTTAGAAACATCGATGAGAGAGAAACATCGATCAGCTGCCTCCTGCACACTCCCTACTGGGGATGTACCCGCAACCAAGGTACATGCCCTTGACCGGAATCGAACCTGGGACCCTCCAGTCCGCAGGCCGATGCTCTATCCACTGAGCCACACCGGTTAGGGCATGCCAACTTCTTATGGAGCAGTAGAGCCAGGAGGAGAAGCCAACACCACAGCTGTGCTCCCTGGGCCCTGGACGTCGTTACAGCCCCTACACTTCCTCCAGATGCTGCAGCTACAGGTAGATGCGGCCGTGGAGACCAGCTGGCCCAACCCTCTCCTTCTATCAAAGGGGAAATTGAAGAGAAGAAGATGAAGGTTTCCCATCAATACACAGTGGGAACCGGAACCTGAGTGTCCTGACCCCCGACCCTGTGCTGCAATATATACCCTTCACTCCCAGAGCCTCCCTCCGCTACACCAAAAGTCCCGGTGAGGATGGCTCCCTTCATTTGCCAAAATGACTACTAAACGGGGGAAGGGTAGACTCTGTTCACACTGACTTATTTAATACATCTTTATGGAGCATCTACTGCACATTAGGCCTGTTCTGGGCTCTTGGAAGATATAGGGTGCCCCCCCCAAAATGTATACACACTTTAACAGCTAATGGCTCGATTTTGAAAATGAAATGTATTTTAATAAACATTGCCTTTATCATTATGCAAAGTGTGTGTGTGTACATTTTGGGGGGACACCCTATGGAGATGAAGGACAACACGACCCTGACCTTGAAGAGTTAAGGATCTAGTTACGATTCTTCTTTATATCCCTGATGCCCCCGTTAACTCCATCAGCCAACAGTTATTAAAGCACCTGCTGCGGGCCAGGTGCCGTGCTGTGCCCAAGAGCTGCGTGACCAGGAAGAATAAAGATAATGAGCCTGATCCGCTCCCTTCACTGTGTGACTCTGCACCCTCCTCTTCCCCCTCTGGGCCTCAGTTTCCCCATCTTGAGCACTGGCACGTGGTCGTTCTAAGAAGCGACATCAGCGTGTGGCCCAGAGCCCTTTGCGGACTCTGCTCTCTTCCCCGGGCTTTCGACCCAGATGGGCCTTGATGAGCGGGGACCAGCCCCGGGTCCACTCACCCGGCCGGGCGGGAGTGCCCGAGGAAGTGGAGCTTTTCCTAGAGGGGAAGAAGCCTCCACCTCCCCCATCACCACTGAGCACCAGGCCTGAAGGAGTCAGAACACGAGCGGCAACGCCCTGAGCCACCCCTTCTTTCTGGTCTCAGGAGAGCTCCCACCTGGCACTGCCCGCATCACTCCAGGGTGCGGTTCCCAATGGGCTGGAAGCAAATGCGGCCTTCATCCCTCACCCCCCAGCCTGGCACAGCTGTGTGGCTAGACTCAGCTACCCCTGGCAGGGCCTGCCCCTGAGTTTCTGACTTTGGGGACGCCAGGGAGGGGACGACCAAATGGTGCGGGCAGGTGGTGGGCGTCACAGGCGCTGGCGGTTCAGGGCACAGAGCACGCAATTCGGAGCCGGCCATTTGAGTCCTGTCCAGACTGCCTCGGCCACTAATGAAGACAATGCTGGGAATAGGGCTGGCAGAACTGGCCGAGGATGAAGGGGAAAATCAGTTCAGACAGCTCGCTTTAAATTTAATTGTTCCATTTCGCAAATCCGTCTGGCTGCCGGGCAGTTGGACCGTGTGTCTGGGCCCGGCTCAGGCTTGGGGGAGGCGGTGCTCCCCCAGCTGAATGATCACATCTCCAGGCACGCAGGGCAGCGGCTCGGAGCTGGGTTGGGGGGAGCAAATGACAGCTCCCCAGTCCTGCCACGTCCCCGGAGTCACTGCCTCCCAGCCCACAGCTAATTA
>NW_006284618.1:1466740-1476090 GCF_000327345.1 Myotis davidii
AGGAAGCCAGGAGTGTCTGACTCACCACCAATTTCAATTAGTCACAGCACGAGAGGGGACAGGAGGGGACAGGAGAGAGAGGGCCAAGTGTGGGGGCCTGTCCGAAGGCCTCAGCCAGGTCTGGTCCCTTCCTGGCAACACCCCAGGAACTCCCCCTCACAGGGCCTCTCTCGCTACAATGGGGGGAGGGCAATGCCCCTCTGCTTTTCACTCGCGATCGTTGTGCCAATGAATGAGCTTCTCATGACCGAACCCACAACCCTTCAGTCCTTGGGCTGACACTCTAACCACTGAACCAACCCAGCGAGCGCGTAGGCCACCTTCTAATACTCAGGTAGGAAGAGAACACACCTGTCACTCCTATACTTTGGGCTTCTCGCCCACAGGAGGGAATTGCCTCTTCTACATCGCTGTCTCCCTAGCAACGAGCTCAGCTACTGGCCCACGGAAGCAGGGTGCAGCGAGGGAGGCTCCGGTGCTCACACCCACCAGGTTTGAAGTTCTGACCTCGGCAAAGGAGGGAGGCCCCCATGTGCTGAAGTGACGTTTTGTTTCTGGTACATGGTATGTATTGCAGACATTTTCCTTGGGGACCACTCTCGTGTTGCGGCTGATGTCTAAGGACCTACCCCAGATGCTACTGTCCGGACCCTCACTTGTCAGCCTTCTTGAGGGTAAAGCCATCTCTGCCCACGTTTGCCCCTCGTGACGGTCAGGCGGGATTAGGCTGGCGAGTAACGGGGTACACAGCACCACGGCCTCTGCCACAGGGTCCTGCCCGTCACACCCAAATGATGCCCGCTTCTCACCAGCACAAGGCCTTTTACAGTGTCTCATTAAAACCGGGAGGATTAAGAGGCCCCTCTATTGATTAACGACTTTCTCTGCCTGAGGAATAGAATCCTATCCTCTAACCCCAAATAACTAGAAACAAAATTAAATTTCTACCGAGAGATCATTCGGGGCATGGCTGGCACCATGCCCCCCAGTCTTATTTTCTTTACATATTTTACCCAGCTTCAAGGCGCGAGATAGGCTGATCCCGAACCAGATACATTCTGCTAGAGGTAGCAGCAGCAACAGAAGGAAATGCACAGGCTTTCGTTCGATGCTAACAAGGGACAGCCACTGTCCCTCAGGTAAAGACACGCATGGGTGTGTAAGCATCATGCAAAAATATGTAAAGATTATCCACCTCAAAAAAAAAAAAAAGATTATCCATCTCCTCAGACCCTTTTAGAGAAATAGGCATCAATAAATCAAAAAACAGCCTGGCCAGTGTGGCTCAGTGGCAGAGCATTGACCTATGAACAGGAAGTCATGGTTTGATTCCCATTCAGGGCACATGCAGCATCAATCCCCAGTAGGGAGTCAGTGCAGGAGGCAGCCAATCAATGATTCTCTCATCATTGATGTTTCTATTTCTCTCTCTTCCTTCCTCCCGTTTTCTCTCTCTCTCTCTCTCTCTCTCTCTCTCTCTCTCTCTCTCTCTCGGCAAAAGCCAGGCCCTGCCAACACCTTTGAAGATGAGTTGACACCCCATTTTCCCACCTTAACAGGCCTTTCCATTTCTTCTACAGCCTGGGTGTGCGTTTGGGGGGGTTTGGTGATTTGAGGGATGTTATTTATTACCCTCTCTGCTTTGTAACCACCCAGGAGGGTAAGTCCCATAATTGTACGCCTTTGTCTTGCCGAGTTTGGTTCTACCCCTTGGAAGCGTTGCCAGGGCAAAGTGACTTGCTCTGAAAAACACAAGGATGAGACATTGAAACTTCCAGGGAAACGGAGAAGGAGGGCTGGGTGCTGGGCACGGGAAGGGGCGGTGGGGGTTCTCCACGGAGAAGAGATTATGGTTAACGAGGATTTTCAAGTAAATGCCCTGCACTGTGCAATATGATCCCTTCCTAGGCTCATAGATCTTCAGCTTAAAAGGACCAAGAAGTGCTTGGTTGCTTGTGCTCCTCAGGGAAACCAGGGAAGGGGCTAAGCTGTATTAAGGGGAGGACCCAGGCTGGGGCCAAAACAGGCAGGTCCCCGAACAAGGAGAAACCTGAATCAGGTTACGTTTCTGCAGGTTCGAAGCCAATAAGTCTTAATACAACCTCCTAAGTTATTGCACTTCTACTTAACGGGATATTCCAGTTACTTGCCATGATAAAGCTAAATATAGGGCAAATGTGCAAGGTTGTATGTTTTTAATAAAAAAAGAACTTTGATTTGTATGTTCAGTATGAATATGGACACAAAGACGGAAAGGTGACATACAAAAGTGAGTTGTAGAGGGTAGGGTTATTACGGTGGTGTTCCATTCTTCTCCAAGATTTCTTCTAAAATCCGGATCACTGAAAGAAACTTGGAAATGCTGATACGGGCCATTTGGTGAGCACCTAATATGTGCAAGGCTCTGTGAGGTGCTCTGACCCTGGCACACTTCCCAGGAGTTTGCAGGCCACTGAGGAGATGGCAGCTCAGCTAATGGAAAGGAAGGATGTGATAGGCACAATGACCAGGGGAGAGAACAGCCCCCAAGGGACACGGAAGAGACACTATATCCTGCTGGCAGGCTGAAGAAGGCCTTAGGGTGGAGGAAGCAACACGGACACGCTGAGCCCCATTTTTGAGGACAAGGTTTGAGGGGAGGCGCGCCAGGATCAGAACCGTGCTCCGTAGAAATGCCACGGCACGTTGTGTAGAACCGAGGGCCTCGGAAGAAAAAGGCTGTCATGGACCAGGTGTGGAAGGCTTGGCCAAGGACGGTGCTGGGGTGAGGAAAAGGAGAGGAAGAAACAGACTAGAGTGCTGCTTATGGAATAGCTTGAAAGGGAGAAAACCCCAGCAGAGCAGCCAGGATAGGAAGACAGAGAAAGAGAGAGAGAGAGCAAATGTTTGCATAAAGATGCCAGCTCTTGTTAGTCTGCTTGGGCCGCCATCACAACATACCATAGACTCGGAGGCTTAACCCTAGAGGAGAAAGCTATTTTCTCACAGTTCTACAGGCTGGAAAGTCCAACACCAAGATGCGGCTTGGTCTCCGGTGAGAGCTCGTCCTGGCTTACAGATGGCCACCTTCTCCCTGTCCTCAGACAGCCCTTCCTCAGTGTGTGCGTGTGGAAACAGAGAGGTCTTCTTATAAGGACATGAACCCCATTATGGGAGTCCCACAGTCATCTAGATTTAATCACCTCCCCCAAAGCCCCACCTCCAAATGCCATCACATTGGATTCAATCTGTGAATGGGGAGAGGGGACACAATTCAGTTCCTAAGAGCCGGCAGAATGCCATTCCCCGGTGGATGGGGGAGGGGGTGGAGAAGATACACAGTATGTGCATGTCAGAGAGTATTGGTCAGAAGAGAAATTTGTTGCATTAGAGGATGAAAGTCAATCAAGATTAGTGAGTAAAAATAGAATGTATTAAGTCGCAGACTTCAGGGGAGAGCAGAGAGGTCATGAAAACACTGTGGGAACGCAGATTAGATAAGAGGAGGAAGATAGCAACATGTTCTAATTCTTGCAACCACCATAGCGTGTTTAAGCCAGAATGTAGGGGGAATCTGAGCACGCAGAACAGATTTGGACTTCTGCTCCCAGCCAAAGTGGGCAAAAGCAACCAGATTCACCCTCCTGCCTGAAACAATTAACAAATGGGACAGAGCCCAGCCCGCATGGCTCAAGGGTTGCGCGTTGACCTATGAATCAGGAGGTCACCGTTCAATTCCCAGTCAGGGCACATGCCTGTTTTGCGGGCTCCATCCCCAGTGTGGGGCGTGCAGGAGGCAGCCAATCAATGATACTCTCTTATCAGTGATGTGTCTATCCCTCTTCCTTCTTCTCCCTTCCTCTCTGAAATCAATAAAAATATTTTTAACTAAATAAATAAAATAAAATTGATAAGCCTGAGCCAGACTGACCAAGGGTGGGGGAAAGAGCCATAGCAACGACAGAAGGAAAGACCTAGCCCATATCCATTTGACACTAAAACACTGTTTTCGGCCTATATTTTGGGCTGTAGGATAAGTTCTGTACTTTTCTTAAACCTTCTATACTCTCGCTGAAAATCAAGGCTTTTCACAGCCTGAGGAGGGATTTCCCCGGTCACAGGGTTTCAATACTAAAATGGGACAGTCCCAGACACACCCGGGTGGCTGGCTGGTCACCCTAAGTTGGCCACCTCATCCTGGACATCGCTGCGAGGCAGAAACAGTGGTGGCCAGGTTAAGCCCAGCACGGCCCCCACTCCCAGAGGGTGGCATGGAGCCTTATGCAGCAGGCCTCAGCCTGGCTATTTAATATCAGCTCCTACAGAGCCTTCTCTGAATCTCGTCTGACCCTCTCCCTCAAAGAAAGGGGAGCTAGATGCCAGGCAGGTCACTTGCAACAATTTACAATTAATTTACGCCGCCTGAAACATCCCGCTAGGTCAGTATTGTTCCTCACCCAGGTAACGAAAGGACTGATTTTAAGGACACCTCTGATCATGAAAAGCGTGAATAAGACTTCCTCCCTCTCAAGAAATGAGCAACGAGTCTTCCGGAAGCAGCACACCTTGGTTCTCCCAACAAATGCGCCTGCTGCAATCTTGTGTTTCATTCGTCTCCCTCTTCAGATGAAATAACGGTGTCCCTGCACAGGATTCATTCATAAGATCACTTCCTTCGCATATGGCAGGCGTTTTATTGACTCGCTCATTGATTGTGGGGCCATATGGTACACACAGAGGAAAGCACGGATGCGTTAGGCTGAAACCCAGCGGGAGCAGGGGAAACGCCAACACAGTGACATCAGTCAGGCTGCCAGCTGACATTTAATTGACCATCTACTACGGGCTACTTCCCAGGCTGGGAAGTTCAGAGATGGAACCGGAGGCACATTCACTACCCTTAAGGCAGAGTTCTGCAACCTCAGCGTGACTGACCTTCAGGGCCAGATAATCCTTGTTGTGGGGCTGTCCTGGGCGTTATAGGATGTTAAGCAGCATCCCTGCCCTCTACCCAGTAGATGCCAGTAGCACTGCTCCTCTACTCCCAGTGTGACAGCCAGACAGAGCTCCACACACCGCCAAACGGCCCTAGGAGGCAGTTGCCCCAGGTTGAAAACCTTCGGGTGTTTGCAATCTCGAAGAGCAGCTAAGACAAGTACTCAGAGTTCCTGATGAAGAGCATCCTAGGACCATAATGTCAGAAATAGAGAGGCTGTAAACTGCAGTGCCCTTGTGGGCAGGGGTAGGGGTGCCAGGAAGGCAGTGGGGACATGTCTAATGGGAGAGGACAACCTGCCACAAGGTAGCAGCCACTGCTCAGCTCCAGCCAGTGTTACCAGATAGTCTTATGTAGATTCTGCAATCAGGACTTCCATGTGAAATCTCTACTTTTAAATATATATATAACATATATATAACATTATATTATATATATTACATATATTGATTTCAAAGAGGAAGGGAGAGGGAGAGAGAGATAGAAACATCAATGACGAGAGAGAATCATTGATCAGCTGCCTCCTGCACGCCCTACACTGGGGATCGGGCACACAACCCCGGCAAGTGCCCTGACTGGGGGGCGTTGAACTGTGACCTCCTGCTTCATAGGTTGAAGCTTAACCACCGAGCCACACCAGTTAGGCTGAAATCTCTCCATTTTTTAATGTTCCCCACCAGTTTAAAAATATTTTAAATATAATGTAAACCCCAAAAGTAAACAAATAAAATGATCAAGGGTCTAATTGCGTCAGAGGCCCTTCTGTGAGAAGGCTGGGCAGCCCGAGGGTCTGGCACTGCCTCTAGGTCGCCTCTACCGCTGGGCAGTGGGGTCTGCTTCCGGGCAGTGGCAGGTGGTCTTATGGTTGAGCCTATAAAGCCGTACCTGACCGTGGATGCCCATGCAAATTATCTGGCCACATTAAAAAGACCATCAGTGCACAGACACCACCCCAGACCAGAACCTCTGGGGATGGGGTCCAGTGTCCATGTTAGTAAACCCTGCCCAGGGGGTTCTAGCGGCAGCCCGGCTGCAGAACCACTGGTGTAGGACACCAAGGTGTGCTAGGGCCCACTTCCAGGAAGTGAGTTCAGATCTGGGACTCCAGACTCAGACCTCCTGGGTGCAGATCCCGCTCCACCTCAGGCAACTATGGGGTCTGGGAGGAAATTAATCTGGGCCTCAGGGTCTCTGTCTGGTGAATGAACATCATACACTACCTACTGTATCAGGCTGGTGTAAAACATCACAATCAGCATTCCTGGGGCCCAGGCATTCGTGTCTTTTATTTTTCAAGATGTTTCTAAAGAGCAGCCAGGGTTGAGAAGCAATGATTAGGTTTTGCCAGCTCCCGCATTCTGTGACTTTCCCTTTGCGTGAACAGGAAATGACACCCACTAAGTCTGGGACTGCGATGCCCCACTGGGATCCCTCAAGAAGGATTGGAAATAAAGAGCCAGATGCTGGCTGAACGCACCATAAACTCCAAAGGAACACAATCCAAAGTCCCGCACACACCATCATCAGCTGCTAGGGAGACGTACCTTGAATATAATTCTAAAAGGACTGTGCTTGTGAGCGCTGCCTCCTGTTAACATGAAGGCTCTTCCACTCACAGAGCCCTAACATCCAAACGCTGAGCATCTCGACGCATCTGATCCACTGTCACACTGGTAGTATTTCCATGATCCCCTGAACTTCCATGATGAGGCGGCTAACTATGGGGCTTCCGTTTGGGACACACACATTTATCATCTGATTAGGAGAGATTAGCTATTTTTAGATAAAACATATATCCCCTAACAGGGATGGACAGTTACAAATAACTTGGGAAACTCCAGCCGACGCCCAAAACATCATGATTTAGGTTGAAAGAAAAAGCTTTTCTGATCACTGTCCGTTTGTGTTCCCCAGCACATTTTTCATGTGTACTTGCTGTCACCCCAGATAAGTGATCACCACGGCCAGATCCCATTTCTTCGCAAGCTACGGTGGGAGGAAGGGTGGTCAGAAGCCAACAGGAAGGATCAGGACTCCGGGAAGGAGAGGCAGGGGTCCGGGGCCTTTGCTGGGTGATCAGCTCCTTGGCCCACCTCCAATGTATAGAGGTCAGCTCTTGGGGGAGCCACAGAAATGACTTCAAATTAGGGCTCTTCGGAAGCTGTCAGATGGAAGAAGGGCCTGAAGGAAGCCACGTCTCTCCTCCCACCCTGAGACCGGGCTCTGCCCCCTCCGGGGGGTGGGGGGGGCCTTCCTTCCCTGGCGATTGAAGCAGCTCAGGGGAATTCTGATGCCAAAAAAAAAAGGCACCCCCAATGTCTATAGCTGGGAAATTTTGAGCAAACAAGAAACAAAATAGTATTGGATTAGAACCTAAACTGTAAAATAACCATGAGTCCAGAAGAACTTCCACGTCTAGGAAGATGGAATAGACATTCTTTTTCCTAATTCTTCCACTATGCACAACTAAAAGCCCTGAACCTTATATGTAACTCACACATAAGTAGATTGAAAAGTAAAGGGAAGAAGGTGGAACTCGGTATCCACAGAATGACATTGTGAGTTTCCTGGGTTTCCATTGTGCTTCAGATATCCCAAAAATGCCCCCCCGCCCCCACACACACACACACACACGAAGCCTGCTCTTTCTAGCCAAAGAGCCAGGAGAGAACCAGCCTACAAGGCAGAACACTTTTAGTCAATAACTACTCCACCCTACACCACAGTAAAGGTTATGGTCCCTCCTCTACCCATTCCCACAAAGACAAAGTGGGAAGCCTAGCTCTTCACCTTCTCGAGGCTGTAACAAGGTGTCCCCACACTCCTACCTACTAGTAGATGGTACCAGAGAAGGCCAAGTAGGGAGCCAGGGCTTGTATCCCGTCCCTGCAGGGTGGTGATGAGCCCCGCCCCCCTGCGGTGTCGGTGAGGACCACATGGGAGCCAGCACGCTAACCAGCAGTAACCAGAAGCCCTCCAGCTCATAGGTCAACAAATATAATCAGGAAACCGAATGTCTACCTCCTCCTGGCAGTACCAAGACCGCACTACAACTTGCCCTACTGAAGTGGTGTCAGAGAAATCCAGTTAAGACAAAGGGTTTAAATAAGATACAGGCTCTCATAACACAATATACAAATGCCCAGGTCTCAGTCAGCATTCACTCACCATACCAGGACACAGGAAGAGCTCAAACTACATTTTTTTAAAAAGACAATCAATAGATGTCAACACCAAGATGACAGGAACGTTAGAATTATATGACAAAGATTTAAAAGCAGCCATGATAAAAATGCTTCAACAAGCAACTGCAAATGCACCTGAAGCAGATGAAAAGATAGGCAGCCTCACAAAGAAATAAAATATACAAAGAAGAACCAGAGATTTTGGAACTGAAAATATAATAACTAAAATAAATTCCAGTGGATGGGCTAAATAGCCAAGTGGGATGCAGAGCAATGAATCAGTGAACTGGATGACAGAGCAATAGAAAGTATCCAATCTGAACTACAGAAAGGAAGTAAGACCAAAAGAAGAAAAAAAAAAAAGGAACAGAGCCTCAGGGACCTACACTATCACAATAACAGATCTAGCATTCATGTCATAAGTATTCCACAGGATAGGAGAAATAGGGTAGGGCTGAAAAGGTACTCCAAGAAATAATGGCCGAAAACTTCTCAAATTTAGCAAGAGATATAAACCTACCAATTTGAGAAGACGAGTAAATCCCAAATAGAATAAATCCAAAGAAATCCACATGACAAACACCTCAAATTAAACTTGTAAAAACTAAAGACATAGAAAAAAGCAGCCAGAGGAAAATGACACCTCACCTTTAGGGGAAAACAATTAGAACAACCACGGATTTCGCATCAGAAACCCTGGAGGCTAGCAGGAAGTAGCACAACATTTTTCGGTTGGTGAAAGAGCTGTTAACCTAGAATCCCATACCCAGCAAAATATCCTTCAGGAATGAAGGGGAATTAAAGATAGACTTCTAAATAAGTCATAAGTAAAAGAGGAAGTTTCGAGAGAGAGAGAAATAGATTGCGCTAAATGAAAATAAAAATACACTATATCAAAAAATTGGGAATAAAGTGAAAGCAGTGTTAAGAGAGAAATTAGCACCAAATACACAGAAAAGAGGAAAAGTCTCAAACCAAATCTATAGAGATCAAGACAGTGTGATACTGGCATTAGGACAGACATTTAGATCAATGAAATAGAATAGAAAGAAGAGAAATAAGCCTTTTTTATGGTCAATTGATTTTTTAAAAATATTTTTTATTGACTTCAGAGAGGAAAGGAAAGAGAGGGAGAAAGAGAGAGAGAGAGAGAGAGAGAGAGAGAGAGAGGGAGAGAGAGAAACATCAAT
>NW_006284618.1:1476153-1485174 GCF_000327345.1 Myotis davidii
GGCACAGCCCCTGCTGGGGATTGAGCTCACAATCTGGGCATGTGCCCTGACCAGGAATTGAACAGTGACCTCCTGGTTCATAGATCGACGCTCAACCACTGAGCCACGCTGGCTGGGCCGGTCAATTGATTTTGACAAAGGTGTCAAGACCATTCAATGGGGGGAAAAATAGCGTCTTCAAAAAAAGCCTATCATTTCATAACCAAAATCACAGAACTGTGAAGCCAGACAGCTCCAGGATTAGAGCTCTCCTAAAACCTATGAGAATGTCTAGCATTTGGGGGGACCATAGTCACCCAAAATCACCCATTGCTACCGTTCTACGCTGCAGCAGTACAAAAGAAGCATCTCTCACCCTGTGAGGCAGCAGGCAGGGACCCGGAGAGTATTGTGCTAAGTGAAATAAGTCAGAGAAAGACAAGTTCACACGATCTCACTCCTATGTGGAATCTAAGTAACAAAATAAACTAATGAACGGAGTGGATCCAGAGACCTGGAAGCATGGAAAAAAGTGTGGAATCTTGGAGGGAAAGCCGGGGAGGGCGGGGGGGGGGGGCGGGAATCAACTAAGGTAATCAACTTGTAGGCATATATGCATGGCCCATGGACACAGATGAGGCCATGCATATATGGGGCGGTGAGGGCCTGGGGTGGAGGGCAGACTGGAGGGGGTCAATGGGGGGAAGAAGGGGACAAAAGTGAGGCAGCAGGCAGGGACCCGGAGAGTATTGTGCTAAGTGAAATAAGTCAGAGAAAGACAAGTTCACACGATCTCACTCCTATGTGGAATCTAAGTAACAAAATAAACTAATGAACGGAGTGGATCCAGAGACCTGGAAGCATGGAAAAAAGTGTGGAATCTTGGAGGGAAAGCCGGGGAGGGCGGGGGGGGGGGGCGGGAATCAACTAAGGTAATCAACTTGTAGGCATATATGCATGGCCCATGGACACAGATGAGGCCATGCATATATGGGGCGGTGAGGGCCTGGGGTGGAGGGCAGACTGGAGGGGGTCAATGGGGGGAAGAGGAGGACATATGTAGTACTTTCAACAATAAATAATTATTTTTTAAATCATCCAGTGCTGTGTTTTATGCAATGTTAGCTCCAAAAAAGGGATGGGTGGGAGGCAGTTTACCTATGACAAAATATATTTGGAAAATACTCCATCTTCATTTAGGAAATTCATACTGCATATTGACTATTAAAGGCTCTGGAAAGTCCTACAATAAAGAAAACTTTTACTTGGAGTATTGTTCCAAATTATTTAACCAGGAACCCTCTTTTCATAGGGCATCTATTAACTTCTATTAACTTCTTTAACTCGATTGGAAATGCTATACTAGATGCTCAACAAATACTTTATTTTACTCCCTAATTATGTAATCTTCACATCTGTTGGAATAACCACTGATGCTTGTCATTACTACTACTTCTGGAATTACTACATCTTGATCTTGGAGTGAACTCCTTTTTGACCGAAAAAGGCACAGTTTATTGCATTGCGGGGCCAAGGGAGATCTTTCTTGAAACATTCTTTTCTGATTTCGTCGGTGTGGTTTGGAGATTATTATTTGCATCTGAACTATTTCTCCTATTTCAGCTGGAAGTAAGACAAAGTATGAAGAACTGGTTCATTTATCCTTGACTCACAAGACACTTATGAAGCCTCCACTGCATTCCAGGGCTGTGCTTGGCCCTTTACACCCCAGTGTTCCAAGCTCTCACAACATAGGAAGGATCTGTTATTGTACCCATTCCACAGGCGTGACACTGAGGCGAGCTCAGACTGAGTTATTTCCTCAAAACCACAGAGGGGTCGGAGCAGGAGCTGCATGGCTTGGCTGCTCCGGGAGCCTGCACCCTCCCTCCCTGTCCTGCGTCACTAGACCCTCAATGATTAGCTGACCTGCATTTTTGACGCTGCCTGGGTTTCAATTTAGTGTCCGTAATTGGAGTCAAATACTTCTGACTCTGGAAATGAATACTGTTAACCAGTGGGTCGTGTGTAGCATAAATGAATGCCTGTTGTGAAGAGGCAGTGAGAAGGCGATGAGGGAGCAGGAAGCCAGTTCCAGCCCCAGGTGTGGCTGCTCCACCTGAACTCAGAGAGCAGGGCCAGGGCAGGTGACACACTGAGCAGCGAGCCCAAGCACCTGGAGAGGACATGCCTTGGGGGAAGGACCAGCCGCCCCTCCGTCCCAGCCGGTTGCAGCCCCACTGGGCCCACGGATTGTTCGAGAGAAGCAGAACTCTCTATATTTTGTGAAATCTACCAAGTTTTAATCATTTGTAACCAGGGGGCCGGGTGGGGAGGACATTGAATAGTGTCCTCCAAAAATCCATATCCACCTGGAAACTCAGAATTCAGCCTTATCTGGAAATTGGGTCTTCGAAGATGTCATTAAGAATTGACCTGAGATCATACTGAACTGAGGTGGGCCCCGAAATGCAGTGAGTGTCCTTGCAGGAGACACATTTTTCTCGCGTTAGTTACTCTCATTGAAGGCACAGCCCCTTCCGAAATCAGCTGAGGATCCCCTCTCCCAAGAAGGCTTCCCAGACTCCCTGGGTGAAGTTCATCTCTTCCTCCACCAACATTCCCGTGGGGCTTTGTTCCCGCCTCTGCTCTGGCACTTGGCCCCATCTGCCCGTTCTAGAGTGACATCCGTGCTTGGCTCTCTCCCACCGGCCAAGGTCAGTCCCTGGAGGACTGACCGTCTGGCTTTGGGTCCCCCTGGAGCACCTGACCCAGGGCAGAGCTCACTGAATCCCACGTGTTGAACTGAATGTGTGCGTGCGTGCGTGCGTGCGTGCGTGTGTGTGTGTGTGTGTGTTAGGTTTTACTTAGCTCCAGCAACCTGAATCTGGTACAATAGTCAAACGGTGCATCTTCTGCCACATTACCGGTTTCTGTGAGCTGTGCTGCATAGATGGAGGTTGGTTAGAATAAGGAGGCTGCCGTTGGCCAGAGCCACAGTTCACAGAACCCACCCTGTCAGCCCAGCCTGAGGACCACAGCCTGTTGATACACTCAGTTTCTTTCTCTAGTCCAGCTCTAACAAATGACTACGACCAGCTCAAAAAAAAACACAAAAAAACTGGGGGTGGTTATCTGCTCCCCCAGAAGAGCAGATCTGAGCCCTCCTTCAGTGGGAAAAGACACTAGAAACTTTACTCCTATGGAATGGCTGTGCCGAGCGGGTGTTTGGCCATTTCCAAGTGGGTGACTTTCTTTTAACTTCACTTTGCTGATGCCTCTAGCAAATTAGAGCCACAATGACTCTGTGAGTTAACAGAGTCATGGACACACATCCTGTGCCCACACTCCTCACTCCTCAGCCTCGCCTAAGGCAGACGGGGGAAGTCAAAGAATTACCTCCTCATCCCCTTGTGCTCCTCAGGCACAAGGTCACAGGTTTCATACAGGACCCCCAGTTCCATCTGAATGCCAGATAAGCAACAAATAATTTCAGCATAAGTATAGCCCATAAAATTTGGGGGATACACTTATGTTTAAAAAAATATTCAAATGCAACTGGGCAGCCTGTGTTTTTATTGATAAACTAGTGACCTGGTACAGAGATTTGTGCACATTAAGAGGAAATTAATTAAAAGGTGGCCAGCAGGGCAGGACTGGGCGAGATGGGCCAGACACGCCCTAGAGCAGTGATGGCGAACCTATGACACACAAACTCATTTTTTTGGTTGATTTTTCTTTGTTAAATGGCATTTAAATATATAAAATAAATATCAAAAATATAAGTCTTTGTTTTACTATGGCTGCAAATATCAAAAAATTTCTATATGTGACACGGCACCAGAGTTAAGTTAGGGTTTTTCAAAATGCTGACACGCCGAGCTCAAAAGGTTTGCTATCACTGACCTAGAGCCAACCTCCTGTGGTCCCTCTCCAGCATCTGTGGAGTGATCAGCATCTCTTGGCAGGGGGTCCCTCAGCCTGGCCTGCAGGGATTGGCCGAAACCGGCTCTCCAGCATCCCCTGAGGGGTCCCAGAGTGCAAGAGGGCACTCTGCAAAGTTGCTGTCATACAGGGTGTGGAACACAAACACAAGTGTGCAGTCAACCAGATTCGGGGCCAGCAGTGTCCCAGCAACAACATAACCCACAGCCGAAGGTGAAATCAAGTGGCCCGGTGAGGAATCGGGCTCCCTCCTCTCTGGTTTCAGGGTGGGTCACCCAAGAACCACCGCTGCCAAGTCACTGCAGCTCGGCAGCTCCTGCATTGAGCGTCCAGCCCCTGGTGGTCAATGCACATCATAGTGACTGGTCAGATGGTCGGACACTTAGCATATTAGCCTTTTATAGAGATAGATATTACTCTAATGCTATTTAGGCAGGATCTTCAAAGGTTAAATCCCAGGATCCCTGAACTGCTTTCAGGGAGGGTCCTTATAAGTGACAGAAGGAAGAGCAGAGAAACCCTAACGTGGAATCATCTCAGCTCTGTGGGATTCAAAAATGAAAGTCCAAATATACAGCAGAAAAGCCTTATCAGACACTCGATATTCACACACAATATTTTTCAAGGATATAATTGATTGGATAAAAACCATTAGCATTAATTCTGTCCTCGGCATAATAACACATCCACTCCCCTTTACTTGTTCCTTCCAGGGGAAACCCTTACCACGTCCATCAAGTCACCTGCTTGAATGCCCGGGTATACCAACTGTGCAACAGTTACTGCTTTTTGACGAATGACATCGCTCTCTCTTCTGGGCTATTCCCGCTTGGCTTCCCAACCTTACTTAATTGTTCGATGATTTCTGATTTCTTTTCCTTTCCAGAGATATAAATGCTACGTGTTTATTCTCCAAGGGCCGTAAACAGAGCTGGCGGGTCTGGTTTCTATGACAACCCCACTTGATCCAGCAAACCTAGATTATCTCTAATGACAGACATGAAGCTTAAATTGCACATTCTGAACAAATGGTGCTCTGCTGACCTTTCATTGAAAAATGGAATCCAGGGTGATTAGCATAACGCGTTCTACAAAAGGGAAAACCGTGTATTCGTGGGCATTACGCACCGGCAATTAGCTGCACCGCTAGTCCTTAAAAAACTGCTTGCCAGGATGGAGAGCCTGGGAAATTAAGAATTGCCATCTATCATTTTCAAATTCAGTAAAGTCTGCAGCAGTAATTGCCCTAAACAGTTTTCAAATAACACATGCGGCTGTTTCTCTTATTTATTCAATTGAGCCTTTTAGCAGGGGGATAAGAACAGAGAGGAAAATCTTCCCCATTGTACCAAAGAATATAGCTGTGGCCTCCAATCGCTATTCTGAAACAGCCGCTGCCTCCTGATCCCCTAATGCCACTCCTGAAGGAAGCCTAGCGTTTGGGCCTCCCGGTCACCACCGCCTGGACACTGCTTGTTCGCAGCGGTTCGGTGGGGCCCGGGGCTGGTGAACCAGAGACGGGGTCTAACCGCCCACGGATAACCGGGACCAAATTCTATGCCCAAACCAACTACAAAACGGAGAGCTGGAGAGTCGCGGGGTAAACCACCTGGTTCAAATCCTGGCTTTGCCTCTCACCTCCTTATGACCTTGGGCAAGCTACCTAGCCTCGCCAAGACCTGGTGTCCTTCTGACTACGGGAATTATATACAGCGGCCACGGGGTTCTTGTCAGGGGACCCACTTCATGGGATCATTGCGAGGATTAAAGGAAGCAATGCACCCTGGCGGGGTCAGCCCTCAGTGACCCTAGCTGCCTTCACTGCTAAGGTTCGGGTCCTGGCTTCTATCGCCATAGGAGTGTGCCCCTAACGGTTTCGCCAAATAGTCCTCTGAGCGCTAATAAGGCACCATGTGGGATAATGGACACAGCTCTGGGGAAACTCTGCAAGAGAGAACGCAGACGTAAAGGAGAAAAGAGCCCGCCTTCCTGGAGCCTATAGGCACCCCCTCCCCCACGGAAGACATGTTTGCCTCCCCACTTCCACCCTCACCCCCAAACACACACACACACACACACACCTTCCACCCTCACCCCCAAACGCACACACACACACACACACACACACACACACACACTTTCACACACGCCGTTTATTTGCTGTCCTCATGGCAAATGGTCTTTTGGTTTTACTTTATTTATTTGAAATCTTTATTGTTGAAAGTATTGCAGAAGTCCTCTTTTCCCCCAATTAACCTCTTCCAGCCTGTCCCGTCCACCCCCCTCCTCAGACCCTCACCACCCATTGTCTGTCTCCACAGGTGATGCCTATCTGCATACCAGCTCATTGGTTGATCTCTCCCCTCCCACCCTCCCCTGCCTTCCCTCTGAAATTCAAGTCTGTTCATGCTTCTACGTCTCTGGGTCTATTTTGGATCATCAGTGTATTTGGTTCATTGGATTCCACATCTGAGAGAGATCACGTGATACGTATCCTCCTCTGCCTGGCTTATTTGGCCCAGCGTAATACTCCCGGGGTCCCTGCATGCTGTTGCAAATGTAAGAGTTCTTTCTTTGGGGGCTTTGGTTTTCTCGGAACAATTTTCTTGCTATCCATCACCGTCGTCTGGCGGGCGTCAGCCCAGCAGCTGAGCACAGCACACAGCCCCGCGGCCCTGCAGACGGGGTCCGCTGAGCGCACACACGGGCCTGGGGCTTCCGCAAAGGGCAAGGGGTCTCCGAGCCAGTGAGGCCCCAGGAAAAGCCACCCTCCCCCCACGGATCTTGGTCCTAACCTCGGGGTTCCCTCCTCCTCCTTCCCGAGATAAGGCTAAGGCGCTGCCAAGAAAGACCACTGCAATTCCAAGAAAGTTCACTTGAGTTTCTCCCCGCACAAAGGGAAGCCTGGAGCTTATTTCCTCCCCGTGATGAAACCAGCCTGCGATAAAATAAGAAGAAAGAACCACTACAACGCCTGCCTCTTCAGGAGGAGCAGGTGGTCCCCCTCGCTGTGGGGACACCGTGTTGCACTGGGCGGGGAGGCCGAGGGCGCAGGGAGCGGTGAGGGGCACCGTCTCGCCGAGCATGAGGATTTGGAAGGGATGCGGGCGATTCCGCCCACACAGATATCCAAGCACCTCCCTGAGCCGGGCCCCTGCACCTGGGCCGTTTCCAGGAAGGTCACGGAAATCCTCCCAGGGGACTTTTCCGGCGGCCATGTGACCACCCAGACTAGCGCCTGGGCCCTTTCAAACAGGATCCCAGAGCTGAGCACCTGCCACTGTGGGTCTGACCCTTGCTCTCCGCATCCTCTCCGCCTCTCAGGCTCGGTCACTCGCGGCTTTTAGGGAAGCGCCGGGCACCTCCAGGAGAACGCATGCATTATTCTGATTTATCGACATTGCTGCTTCAGCCGCCAAGCCCGGGTTAGATTCCAGTCAAGGGCACATGCCTCGATACCCCGCCCTGATGGGAGTGCCTGCGGGAGGCAACCAGTCAATGTCTCTCTCTCCCTCTCTCTCTCCCCCTCTCCCTTCCACTCTCTTTCTAAAAATCAATGGAAAAATATCCTCAGGTGACGATCAACAACAACAATGAAAAGACACAGCAGTAGAAAGGGAATCTGCATCGTATTTAACTGGGGTAACTGGTGGGGGGGGGGGGGGGGGGGAGGCTGCTTGAGCTTCATGTGAGAAGAGCCGTACAGGTTTTCAGGTTGAATTTGGTGTTAAGAATGGAGTGTGAGGGTTATTTTGGGGACAGCAGCAACATGAAAGGCACCGGGAAGCAGGAAGGTGGAGAAAGGTGTTTCCAAAGAAGCTCACACGCGGCTCTGAGAAGTCTTTCCTGCCTCTGCTATTCCTCAGGAGGCAGGCAGGTTCTGAACCGCCTTCAATTACACACGATATTCTTTGAAAGCTGCTCCCCACAGAGGCCAGGACCCAGGGGACCCCAACCAGGTCACCTGCAGGAGGCACGTGGCGCTCAGGGTCTGACGGAGTGAATGCTACAGAAATGACCTTTCCCTTGGCTATTACCAATACTCAGGCTGTGTGATCCGAGGCAGGAGATTTTCCACCATCAACCTCCAAAGCCCTGGTCCCTTCCTCACGTAGAAACCCAACCCCAACTGAGCCGGACACTCTGCCCTGAGCCTCCCTGGACCCAGCGCTCAGATTCCCGCTGCGAAAGGTGCCTCCTGGCCCGGCCATGGGGCCCATGAACGTACCGGCCGGTGAGAGCCCTGGTGCGTGGGGCCTGGGCAGCGGCGGAGTGGGGGCGGGGGGCGGTTCCGGGTGCTGATGGACGGAGCCCAGCTCTCATCTATCAGGACTCCAGGTGCAGCCCCAAACCACGTGACTCCTCCTGGGAGACCGAAGTGACTTAGAGTGATCGCTGCCCCGCTGTTCCTCCAAATAACCTGCAGGCCCAGGGGCAGCTGGTGACAGTCAGGGAAATGCTGCCTTTCCCTCCACGGGGCCGCCTGGAGGATTCGGAAGAAGTGGAGCCAGCAGGCATGCAGCAGAGCCGCTGTGGGATAAACCGTGTACCTGGGACTTCCTCCCTTATGTGAGTCTTAGAGGTTCATTGGGGTTTGTTCTAGGGACTATTAGTGTGTTATTTCCCCAAAAAATACTATCTTAGCAGATCCTGGGGCAGTGAGCAACAAGGTGACTCCCTACCCCACCTCCCCCAGCTCCGAAGGCAAAGAGCATGCCACACACACAGAGGCAGCCAATCAGTGCAGAGCCCTGGAGGAACGGAGCGCCACACCCACTTCTCTGCTTTTAGGGGCCAGTGACCCCCTCGGTAATGAGGCCTCAACAAAACCGTCAGAACCTGTCCCCTCGCAGGTGACTTCTGTTGGAGCCTGTTGTTTCTTGCCGCCCCGAGCTCTGAGTCTGCACAGGGCTGCTTGGCACCGAGTTCCCTGAATTCTCACAGCAGACAGGTGGGGAAACTGAGGCACGGGGACACAGCACGGCTCACCCGAGGCCACGGAAGTGAGACGGAGGAGGATTCAAACCGCACTCGGGCGAGTTCCAGAGGCCACATTCTCCACCTGCACCTCCACCAGGCACCGCGGGAGCCAGGAGC
>NW_006284618.1:1485465-1485823 GCF_000327345.1 Myotis davidii
CCTGCTCTCCTCCGGCCACCGCAGCGGCCCGGCCCCAGGAACAGCAGCTGCGCGGAGGAGGCGCTGCAGCTCCTAGCGTGCCCCTCTCCGCCCCCAGCACCCACCTGTGGAGGCCTCAGCTCTGCGTGCTGGCTCCAGGCCTCAAGAATCCGCAGAAAGCTGCCCGGCGCCTCTCCCAGGGACAGCTGTCCTTCCCAGGGCCTAGGACACGCCTGGGCCACGCTCCTGAGGACGCACACCTGCCCATCCCTCAGCGGCTCACTTCATCCTCCCAGCCCCGTGCAGTGGGCGGCATGTCGGGGACCCCTGTGTTACAAATGAATGAAAGAGGCGCTGAGAGGGCCTGCCCCCAGACAGA
>NW_006284618.1:1485868-1511845 GCF_000327345.1 Myotis davidii
CTCTCCTCCACTCCCCCTCACTGCGTCCTTCAGTGTTCCCAAGGACCTGAGCACTGGCCTCAAACCACTAACCCACAGACCAGTTCCCCAGGCAGCCGGGCAGCCACGCAGGCTGCACACTGCACAACTCCAGGGGGCGCTGTGCACACGGACGACAAGGTCTGGAGCTGTGCCCTAAGTCGTCCCCACACAAGCCTGGCTCAGCCTCTCCCCACATCCCCAGAGTCCAGTGTCCCCTGACCTGGTCGCCGGGGCTCTCTCCACGGGGCATGGCCGCATCAGCCTGGACAGACATGTCGCCTGGGGGGACCGTCCCAATCTGTTCTCACCCCAAACCGAGTCCCTCCTGCAGCCGGGAGCGCCCCCTGAGAGACGGCAGGCTTTCTTGCTGTCAGGTGAGTGGGAAATCCGCCCTCCACAGCCTCAGCTGCACTTCCCCTGCCCACCTGTGGGCTCCACCTTCCAATGGGGCTGTGAGGGCCTTCATCGGGGTCTGAACAGACACCTGCACGAAAAAAATAGAGCCGGGGTCCCGGGAAGAGGACCAAGGAGCACCCGGCACTGTCGGCCACGAATGGAATCCCAGCACTGGCCGGACCCAGGCTCCTCCCAGTGGTTCACCCTGCTCGCTGGTCACCAACAAGAAGGGGAAAACCACGCCCTGCAGACCCACCCTTCGGAAGAACAGCGAGAAATTCAGCGCTGAGCCACAAAACGACCTTGCATCCCTTTATTACCCTCATTAATTGCGTGCTACTCTGTGTTCCATGCTTTTCAAAATTCCTCCAGGCATCATCTCCCTTAGACCTCACCACCAGGCAGCGCGGTGGGCGCTGTTAGTGCACCCATTTTAAAGACCGGCAATTGGAGGCACGGGAAGGCAGGGCTGACCATCTTGCCCGAGGTCCCTGGGCGGGCTGACAGCAGAGAGCAGCTCTGGAGCCCCAGGATGTTGCTACTCCCACCTCACGGCGCTTCCGTCCCTCCAGGGCCTCCCCTGTGCCACCACTCCCCAGGTGTCAACGGTAACAGTGAGCAGAACCCATCGCAGGCCCCTGCAGAAGCGGGGGCGGGGGGGGCCACGATGGGCATTAATCCATCACACAGACGATGTCCAACGCGCGGTGGCGAGCGTCCGAGGGACGATGCAGGGCTGGCAGAGCATGGTAAATGGGGGCCCGTCTGGTCTGGGGGGCCGGGGCAGGTTCGTCTGAGAACTGATGAGAGTTGAGGGATGTTAACAGGGGTGAGGCGTGTAGAAGGAGGAAGATCAGACCCTGTGGCCGGAGGGCAGAGGGAGTTCCGAGAAACTGGAAAAAGGCCAGTGTACAAATCAAAGAGAGTACTTACTGGAACGTTCCATGTATCGAAAATTCCAGAAAATGCAAACTGCATTGACAGTGTTGCCCAGCCTGGGAGGTGGGACGGGGGGAGAAGTTACCAGGGGCAGCTGATCTGTTCGTTGTCTTGACAGTGGGGACGTTTGCCCGGCGTATACGTATGACAACTCATCCCACTGCCCACTTCCATGCAGCTGGCTGGACATCCATCAACCCCGCACGGAGCTGGTAGGAGATGAACGTGTGGAGAGCCAGCGTGGCTGCAGCACAGAGGGGCAGCTCAGCCAGGCTCATGCACCTCTCTCTGCGGCTGAGCCTCTGTCTGCAGGCAGCGTCTTAGGACCCCAGGGCTGCCCCAACCGAGGACCACAGACCGGAGGACTAGACAACGGGAATGTCTCCTGCCGTGCCGGGGCTGGAAGCTGGAGAACAGGGTGTGGGCAGGTTTGCTTCCTTCTGAGGCTGAGTGAGGCCGGTTCCGGGGGGTTGGCTGGCCATCCTTGGCTGGTAGAAGCCCCCTCTCCCCCCACCTCGTCTCTGCCTCTGTCTTCACCCGGCCTTCTCCGTGTGTGTGTGTGTGTGTGTGTGTGTGTGTGTGTCCAAATTTCCCCCCTTTTTAAGGACACCAGTCACATTGTATCAAGGGCCATGAGTCATCTTAACTCATTCCACCTGCAGTGACCCTATTTCTAAATAAGGTCAGATTTGAGGCACTGGAGGTTAAAACCTGAACGTCTAAATTTGTGGGACCACAGTTCAACCCATAACAGGCAGTTTGAGTGATAAAGCATAACTGAGTAGGATGGGGTGGGGGGTGGGGGGGTAAGGCAGGTGAGGAGGCCTGAGTTAGAATTCTGTTCTATCATTTCCCCCGGAAACCTGGCCGTCCCTGAACCTCTCAGAGCCTCTATTTTCTTCCCTGTAAAACAGAGATTAGGGTCCATGCTTCCCCTGCCACAAAGATGGTCCAAGGATCAAAGAGGAGGATCGGTGGCCGTGTGCTGACACAGGCCCTGTCTGCCACGGCTGGGCCCCTGGAGAAGCCTCCATCCCACCCAGGCCTCCCTAGGTGCTCGCCATGCCCGACTCCGGGGACCCAGAGGGAAGAAGGTGGGTCCCTTCCCACACACTCAGGGAAGGAGGCCTCCCCAGGGCCCCTGTAAAACGAGGGTCAGCTGCTGGCCATCGCCAATGGGGAAGGTGGGTTTGCACAAGCGGTAAAAGAGGTGAAAGGTGCGTCATTCCCAGCATCTGAGGCGCCAAACCAGCGGGGTGAGGGCAGCCTGGGGATGCGGCTGGCCGGGGAATCCCTCACCTTGGCCGGCTCATCCACGACATTGGGGAACGTGGAGAATCGGCCCAGGCAGTTTCTCCCATCTTCCCTGCGGGCATCGGGTGTTTTATAGTCATCCTGTGAAGGTCCATTAGCAATGTCCCGGAAACAGCTCCTTCAAGGTCAGGGAAGTGTGAACCAAGGAGCAGGAGCCATCACTGCACACGCAGGGGTGCTCGGTGCCTCCCGTTTAGAGACAGGGAGGCAGCCGGTCGGAAATGAGGCCACAAGCGTTCCAGGCACATCTTCTGGTTAAAAGGAGCAGCGTAGGTGGCTCAGGTGGAAAGGGGAGCTGGGGTCCCGGGAAGCCCCAGGGGGGATGTCTTCCTCAGTCTCCCCACCCCGCCCTGCGGCTCAGCTTCCAGCCGGACTCAGCCAATGGGAAGCCCCAGCAAGAGGGTGTGGGTGGGAGGGGGGGTGCAGGGGAGGGACTGCGTCTGTCCCTGGTGACCAGGGCCCAGTGCCTCGCCCTCTGGGCAGCTCTATGCCAGATGGTCTCCTCCAACTCCAGGCTCTGACGCCACTCCCTGTCCTTGACCCTTCCAGCCAGGGGTGGTAAGTGCTCCTTCCCCGGGGGGTTTCTTTCATCCCCGCCCTCCCCTTTGTGAGCAGTCCCTGCCCTCTCTTCCCTCTGGGACCCCACTGGGTGTCCCACCTTCTCCAGACCCACTCCTGGACAACGCCGCCTCCTTCCTGGAGCTGCCACTAGCACCACGTTCTCCGGCTGCCACGCCAGGTTCTGATCCACGGGGCAGGGACCTGAGTGTGCACTGTTCCCGCCCACACAGTGCCCGCCAAGCAGCTGTGTCAGGCCCTTTCCCTGCCAAGTTCATGGGCTGAGGGCGGTGGCCAAGATGACAAGTGGAGCCCAGTGAGCCTGGAGAGAGGAACCAAGTGTTGGTGACCAGAGCTTGGCAAGGCCCAGAGGTGGCGTCCCCCAGTCCCTTTCCCACTGTCCTCCCCTCCTTGCCCCGAGGCCAGAGGCAGGGCTCTCCTCAGGCTCTGGCTTCTGGTTCCTGGAAGAAAGCTCATCCTGTTTGCAAACATCCACGGAAAGGTTTCGTCGAGGTCACGCTGAAGTCAGGCCTGGGAGCAGGACCGAGACTGGCTAGGCACCCGGCCTCACCCCGCAGGCTTCCACAAATCCCCCACCGAGGACACGGAGAAGGCATCGAGTCAGCCCGACAGGGTCCAACCCTGGCCCCTTCGCAGGTGTGGGCTCCCAGTCAGACCGTGATGCCCGGATTGGGGGCAGGTAGTTTGTCGGAGACGTGATCCCGGAGGCACAGGCTCCTGGGAGGGGACAGGTGTGGCGGGGAAGGGAGGAAAACCAACAAGGGTGGGTTAATGAGCACCGGCCACTGTGGCTGGCTGGGGCTCGATCCGCAGCAAGTCCCGGGGGAACTGGGCAGAGGCCCCTGGAGTTGTCCCACGGAGGCATGGAAGCTGAGCATCCTACCAACCCTCCTGCCCCGTTAGTTGGAATTTGGGGGACGCTCTGGAGCCAGGACACAGCCCTGGATGGAGAACACGCCCAGGAAGTGAGGCAGGAAGTCACCAGTGGGCGGGGACCCTACAGGTGACCTCAGGGGTGGGCAAAGCACTTGCCCTCACTTCTGAGTCTCACCGTGAAATGGGCCAAAGAGCGCTGGGACCGCTGAGCAACAGAAGCGTCAGGTGCCCTTGCGGTTTGGTGCCCGGCACTCAGGGAGGCTCTGTGCGGACGGCCTTGTTGGTCCAGGCTGACTGTGGTGCCGTGTGCACAACATGCACACCCCTGTCCCAGAGGGACCCTCACTCCCAGGCCAGGACACTTCTCGGAGGAGGACGCGTTTAAAGAATGGGTAGTATCTGAGCAGAAGATAAAGGCTCCATTTCTTTCTCTTTTTAAAAATATGTTTTTATTGCCCTGGCCAGTTTGGTTCAGTGGATAGAGAGAAACATCAATGACCAGAGGGAATCATTGATCGGCTGCCTCCTGCACGCCCCCCACTAGGGATCGAGCCCACAGCCCAGCCATGTATCCTGACCAAGAATCGAACCAGGACCTCCTGGTTCCTAGGCCGACGCTCAATCGCTGAGCCAGGCCAGCGGGAAGGGTCCATTTCTTTGGTGGAGTCACCGGCACTTCGCCTCTGGAAAGAGCCTCAGAGGGAACCCAGTGATCCCTTCGGAAGAAAAGCCGGGGAACCAGGGCCCAGAGAGGGGAGGGGACTCCTGGTGGGAGGCCCGTGGCCCCCCTCCCAGCCGCGAAGCCCTGCCTCCTCCAAATGGCCTGCCTCCTGCAGATGGCCACAGCGGCCTGGGCGCCATGAGGACCCGTGCCAGTTCTTGAAGGACCAGCTGCCTGGGGCTGCCATCCAACTCTCTCAACACGCAAGAGCCTCCCCAAAACGCCCACTTGCAACTGTGGTGAAGCCAAGTGTCAAAACCCAGGAGAGGAAATGTCATCCTGACCCCAGACCCAGCTGCCCTGAAACCTGCCAGGTGAGTCTCATTCTTCTGATGTAATCCCCTTTCATTCTGTAAACATGTGTTGAGGTGTTCGGGAGCCAGGCATCGAGGGCCACGGCCTGGGGGGGAGACCAACTCAAATCAGTGACAATAATACCATAAGCGTGAGATGATGGAGAGGAGGTCAGTGCTGCAGGAATGAGGGTCAGGGAACGACTGACTGTGTCTGGGGGACACAGGAGCTGATGGCCGAGTTGGGTCTTAAAGGATGCATAGGAGTTTGCGAGGCAAAGGAAAAGCATTTTGGGGAAGGACACTCCAGGTGGACGAAACAGCCTGAACGAAGAAGGGAGGCATGGGATGCTCGTGCCCAGCTGGAGGAGAATCGCCAGGGTAAGGCGGGAGTGGGCGGGGAGAAGAGCTGTAGGCGTTGCCATGGCAGCTCCAGTTGTTTGAGCCCACATCTGTCCTGATTGGTCAGGGCCTGTGCTGATACCAGACGGGGAATAGTTTGACCCTCCTGCCTCCTTGGATGAGGGCCGGCACGGCAAACTGTCAGAGGATTGATAGGATCAGATCGGTTTTTACAGAAACATCTCTTTGAGCTGAGGCAGGACAGGGCTGATGCCAGGGCGAGACGCGGGCAAGAGCCGGCCCTCAGCTCCCGGGGCCTGTTGGCTTTACCTCTCACGGCTGTAATTGTCGGGAAATTAGAATGTCCGAACTTGAGCTCCGGAAGGTCCCTCAGAGACCACCCAGTTCATGTCCCTTGTTTCACAGATGACTTGCCAGAGATGAAATCAGAGCGAATCCCGCAGTCAAGCTTTCAGCCCAGACTGGAGTGCCCTCGGCCTGAAGGACAGAGCAGAGAACCAAGTGGCCATGGCCTGGGCCCTGGTGGCGTTCACACACTAGTATGGGAAACCAAGTAAATAAAGGCATTCAGCTCGTGGGAAATAAACAAGAGGGGTGCGGTGCACGGGTTGGCGATCCATGGCCTGCGGGCCGCGCCCTGCCCCCTGCCCCGGCCCCTTTTTGAATGCCAGCAAGCTAAGAACCGGCTCACATGTGTAAAGGGTGATAAAACACACACACAAAGACTATGCAACAGAGACCCGACAGCCCCCAAGCCTGAGATGTATGCTGCCTGGCTCTGTACAGAAAAAGTGTGCCAACCCCTGCAGAGGGCAGTGGCGGCGGGGGTGGGGGCGGGGCTCTCTAAACCAGCAGACTCCGCGTTCCTGCCTTGGAACGTGGCCTCTGGCTGCTCCCCCGGAGCTGCCTCCACCTCGACGGGATAAAACCCTGAAACGGTTCGTCAGAAGTTCGCTGGAGCTGGCAACCTGCCTGCAGCCCAGGGTCCGGATTTCCAGACCCTCCCTCCCCACCTCTGTCTGGGGTCTTACTCTAGTAACCTGGTTCTCAACTTGGCCACCGCCGCGCCTCCTCCTGCCAACCAGCACACAGGAGCCTCCCGCAGACAGCTTCCCCCATGGACCCCTAGTCCCCCCACTCACCTCCTACTCCTGCCCGAACTACTCGTCAAAAATAGACCCACATCGATCCCTATTTCAAGACACCTCCTCGGAAACCCAACACCCAGAAACTCTGGCTTCTTCTCTTTCTGTCAAATGCATCTCTCAGCACACAGCTCAGAGTTCGACTTTACAAATCCTGGCCTTTGGCAACAAAAGAAGAAATGTTTATGTCCAAATGCACAACGCTTTTGGGGAAAGAAAAGGCCACAGAACATTCCAGCAGCAACTGTGACACATCCCATCATGTTTCTGTGCAAAGTAGGAACAAAGGTGTATCCTACAAGAAAAAAGAGTTTGTCCTATCCATGCCCAACACAGAGCCTTCTCATCCAGCCCTTCGCCCTAGAACAGAGATTTTTCGGCCAGTATACCGCAAGAATTTTTAAAACATGCAATACTATTTATTCAGGGGCACTGGCCTCTTCTTCCTTAGATTGTCAAATTTAAAAAAAAAAAAATGATACAGACAACACAACAATAGCCATCCAGTGAGAAGGCCCCGTCTTGAGCCATAAATATATAGGTCGTATCATAAAGTTGCATTTTATTGGTCACATTGCATAATAAGGTTGTGTCTGATTAGTTAATTCTTGGTACCAGAAATCCTTATTGGCCCCTGCTTTCTTAAAAAGTCACTTTGGAGCAAAAAGGGTAAAAAAGGGTAATTACTGCTATTATTTTTTTTTAATTACACCTTTTTTTTTGGTCAGATCAGCTGCTGTGTGCTGGTTGGTGTACCACAGAACTTTAGTAATTAGTTTGTGTGCCATGAGATGAAACAGGCTGAACATCGCTGCTATCGGGGAAAGACAAGAAGCAGGATTTCTGGGTCCCAGGGGATGCGTGTTTTACGTCTTAGTCACAGGATTATGCCGTGTTGCCCTCCAACGGGTCTGTGTTAACCACCCTCTTACCTACATGTATTTGAGTACTATTTGTCATCACCCTGGCAACTACTCGATGCCAGGAAACTGTTTACTGTTTGATCATCTCTTGTAATATGTTTATTGGTCACGGGTGCTTCCTTTGTTGGGTGTAAATTGTCTGTCTTTATTAGGTACTCAGTCTTCCTGTTACTAAGGAATAATCCTTTATCATTTCCTCTAGCAATGCCTTTGCCTGTTATACGTGTTTCAAACATCACCCCCCCATCCCCATTACACCTTTTTTTTTGGTCAGATCAGCTGCTGTGTGCTGGTTGGTGTACCACAGAACTTTAGTAATTAGTTTGTGTGCCATGAGATGGAAAAGGTTGAAAATTTCTACCCTGGAAGATTCTAAGAGACCATTTTGTTTGCAGTTAAATCGGAGCCTCCTGGGAAATAAATTACACCTGAACCGTTAACTTTGAAATAGTTACCTAGCCATTCCCTGAAGTTAAAACAGCTCCCAGGTCCACACGAAGTGATGCCTTAAAATCTCACTACGGTGATGGGAGGACGTCAGGTGAAAGATGATGGGTGATGTGCCAGCCAGCACGGCCAAGGGTGAACCCGAGTGGGTGGGGGGGCGGGGGGGCGCGATGAAAAGATTAAAAAAAGACAGACAAGAGAATGAAAGCTGGGTCTCGGTGGGACGCTGCCCCTCTGATGGACAGCGCCAACGCCCACAAGCCGTGTCTTTATTTTATAGCAGATGCCACGAGGCAAAGTAAGGGCGTGATCAAGATGTTTACAACATTCTCCCGGGTTTCGATCCTACTCCACTACATGCACCTGAACTCTATCACTCAGGCACGTGGGGCCACATGTTCAGACCATAGGTTCAAGCTTACAACTCTAGCTGTTGGCTATAATTGTGCTGGAAGGGCCCTGCCCTCCAAGCTGGGACTTGCACGTGGCCACGAGAGGACTGTGCCCTCTCCTCAGTCCAAGGCTTGAACCTGTCCAAACACTGAAGCCGCGCCCCACAGGATGAAAGGCGTGTGATTCCTCCCCGAATCCCATTAGAACTGTAGTCAGGGGTTCTTTAAAGGAATAACGGCACAAGAACAAAAGGACTGAGAAACAGGAAGCTGGAAAGCAGATGGGTAAGTTGTAACTGATAGAGTTAGAACCAGAAAGTCAAGGGGAGAAAGCGGAGAAAGCTGAAACCCAACCTCATTTGCACTCTAGAACCCCGAGCCGGAATAGACTCCTGGCAGGAGGGGCCACGCTGGGGTTGAAACATGATGAGGGCTGAAAGTGCCTAAGCAGCAGTTGGACCCTCATGACTCCTCCCACTCCTTGTCCTTGGCCAAGGGCCCCTCCTGCCCCAGAAAGGACTGGAAGCCGGTTCTCTGGAGAAAGGAAAACAGGATCCCTCCACTGGGGGGGACATCGAGGAACCTTGCGGAGGGAGGACCTGTGCCCAAGACAGGAAATTAAATCAAAGCTGGTGTATTGGAGAGGGAGACCCACCGTCCTCTTCCCCCACTCGGATTTCAGAACGCTGGCCCCCAAAAAAGCAAGAGATTGCAAAATTCTTCAGGGGGCCTCCGTGTAGCTGGTTCTTGTTTCCTCTAAGGACAAGTGATGGGCAGGTAAACGTGTTTCCCCTGCTTCCTTCTCAGGAATGCTTAATTTAGAATCGACTTCCGTCAGAGAAGACACGGTTTCCTGCTCTGCTTCCTACCGTTTCTGCTGTAGATGGGGAATAGCCAGCATACTGTTTGACATGCAGGATTACAAGTCTGCAGGTTCCACTCACGTGTCTGTTATTATTGTATCTCAAGACAGCTGAACTCAATCACCTTCCAGCAGGGCTCTCCACTAAACCTGCAATTAGCGTTCCCTGGGGAGGCTTTGAAAACGTACCTGCCCCACAGCCCCACCCTCCAATAAGTCTGACTATTTATCGGGGCGGAGTCAGCCACCCTAGTTGTAAGAGCTCACCCGGTGATTCTGGTGTGCAGCAAACGCTGAAAAATCACTGAAACGAAAACACTGGAAAAGTGAAGCCTGCAGTTGACAAGCCCGTTCATTCGATCAGAGCAACCAATCAGCATTTGGGTAGCTTTTTAAAATATGGCTAGACAGGCCAGGGTCACCAGATATCGGAGAAAAACTTCTAACATGAAAGACAGACCAAACTAATCAAGTATAGAAAAGCAAGTTGGAGGAAACAGCAACGATGCCAGCAGAGAAAACCTCTGGGAGAATGGGAGAATCATTAATTTCTCAGATCTTAGATCATCAAGTAAATTAGCAAAAATATTCAATCCATGAAATCAGAACAAGATGCTCTTTAAAAACAGTCAAAACCAATTATAATCTTATTAAAGCAGAAATGAAAGCCTCGATAAAGGGTTGGAAGGTAAAAATGAGGAAATCTCCCCAGAAGTAGAGCAAATGCAAAGAAAGAAAAACTGAAGATTAAAGGATAACTTCAAGAGGTGCAACATCAAGATAATGGGCATCCCAGAAAGAGCAGAGAAAAAAGAGGGGGGGCCCAGCTGGCCTGGCTCAGTGGCTGAGTGTCAACCTGTGAACCTGGGGGTCACATTTGCATTCCCCGTCAGGGCACAGTCCCAGGTTTCGAGCTCAATCCCCAGTAGGGGGCGTGCAGGGGGCAGCCAATTGACGTTTCTCTCTCTCCCTCTTCCTTCTTCTCTCTCTCAAATCAATTATATATGTGTGTGTGTGTGTGTATACACACACACTCACACATTTTTTATTTAAAAACAATTCAAGATGAAGGTCCTGTTTCCAGATTGAAAGGCTTGCCAACTACCAACATAATGGACAAAAACAAAGCCACATGAAAGCAGGTGATGATTGGATGTCAGACAGAAGATTTTACAAGCTTCCACAGAGAAGAAAAAACGTCTACGTTACAAAGGATCTAAAATCATGATGTTACTGAGTTTCCATCTGATGCTAGAAGACTCTGAAACAACTCGAAATTCTAAAGGAAAACTTTTTTCCATCTAGAACCCTGTTCTCAAGCTGAACTGTCAGTTAACGTAAGACTAGACTTCCCAAAGTGAAAATGTTCTCTTTGGTGTGTCCTTGTCCCGATTGTTACCGGAGGAGATGTACCACCAGAACGAGAAAAGGGAAGACACGTCATCATCCAGGCAGCAGGGAGTCCATCCCGGGAGAAGCCAAAGGGGAAAACCCAGAAGGATATTAAAGGGAGGTCCCAGATGACCACTGTGCACGGATCTAGAAGGCAACTAATCCAAGTGAACCTGGAACTTCCCCAGCTGCCCTTGCACGAGCGTGTGAACACGTGACCTCAGCCCCACCAATCAGTGGATCCACGTGAGGTTTCATTTCTGGAGAAAGAAAACAATGTGTAGAAAGGTGTCAATGAAAATAAAAACACCCGCTTTTCAGGTGACGGTAAAGGGGAGGCGTGGGGCCTGCAGGGACAGCAGCGGTGGAAGACTGACATCCAGCCCTGTGGTCTGAGCACGTCCCTGGCTGGGAGGTCTCCACGCCGGACCTTCCTCTCCCCGGAGATCCTGGAGCTGAGAACGCCCTGCGATAAATCCTCTTCTAGCTGGAGCGCTTCTGTTCTTTGCAGCTAAGCACCTGATGGGTAGGCTGTGACCAAACAGGTAAGGCTGAACTCGTAAGTACACAGAAAAGTAAGCAAACAAAAAGGCACTTATTAATTCCAAGAAGAAACACGTGCAAGAAAGGTATGTAAGTATGGCACACCACATGGCTTAGCTGGGAACAGTATTTGTTTAACCTTCTTAATGTGAACACTGAAGCCGCCTAGGAGTTATAACTGTATCAGAAGAAGAGGGCAGAGGGCCCGTGTGTGTGAGGGCAGGAGGCGTCATTAATTTTCTGCTGCTGGAACAAATGACCACCAAGGTGGTGCCTTAAAACAACACAAGCGTGTTTTCTTACATTCTGGGGGGCGGGAGTCTGAAAGAGGGCCTTCTGGGCTACAGTCAAGGTGTGTGCAGGGCTGCCTTCCTCCTGGAGGCTGCAGCAGAGAACCCATCGCCTTGCTCACTCGGGCGCCTGGCAGAACTCAGTTCCCTGCTGTGGGCAGCACTGAAGGCCCGTGTCCGTGCTGGCTGGCAGCCAAGCGCTGGTTCCGCTCCTTTCTCAGGCCCTTCCTCCCCCTTCAGAGCCAGCACAGGGGCCTCACCGCTCTGTCTCTTCTTCCTTTGTCACATCTCTGACCTACTCTACTGCCTGTCACTTTGTAATCCTCACCCAAAGCTATTTTTCTATTGATTTTTAGAGAGTGGAAGGGAGGGGGAGAGACAAAGAAACAACTCTGTGAGAGAGACACATCCATTGGTTGCCTCCCACTCGCCCGCCCCACTGGGATTGGGATTGAGACTGCAACGGAGGTACATGCCCTGGATGGGAATCGAACCCATGGCCCTTCAGTCCATGGGCTGATGCTCTATCCCAGTGGTAGTCAACCGTGGCTGCACATTAGAATCACCTGGGAATCTTTTTAAAATCCTGATTTCTGGGCCTCATCCTCCGGAAATTCTGTTTCTTTGTTATAGGGTGGGGCCACAACATTAGTAACAAAGAAACAGATTTTCCAGAGGTTGAGGCCCAGAAATAAGGATTTTAAAAATTTTGATTCCCAGCCCTGACCGGTTTGGCTCAGTGGATAGAGCGTCAGCCTGCGGACTCCAAGGTCCCAGGTTCAATTCCAGTCAAGGGCATGTACCTGGGTTGCAGGCACATCCCCAGTAGGGGGTGTGCAGGAGGCCGCTGATCAATGTTTCTCTCTCATTGATGTTTCTATCTCTCTATCCCTTCCTCTCTGTAAAAAAATCGATAAAATATATTTTTTAAAAAAAGATTCCCAGATGATTCTAATGTGCAGCCAAGGTTGAGAACCACTGCTCTATCCACTGAGCCAAACCGGCTAGGGCTACTACCTGTTACTTTTAAGCACTCGGGTGAATAGATTGAGCCCACCCAAAGGGTCCAGCATAACTTCCCCATTTTAAGGTTCTTACCTTGAATCACATCTGCAAAGTCTCTTTCGCCACATAAAGCAAAGGTCTTGGTCAATGACAGACCGCGTATACCACGGTGGTCCGCGTAAGATTATAACGGAGCTGAAAAGTTCCTATCGCCCAGTGACATGGCAGCCAGCGTGAGGCGGCCGCTGCATGATGTCAGCACAACGCAATGCTCACGTGTTTATGGTGATGGTGATGGTGATGGTGATGCTGATCTAAACAAACTACTGTGCTGCCAACTGTATAAAAGTACAGCACGTGCAGTTATGTGCACTCTGTGCCTGGTGTGTGTTCACTACACTGTCATGTTCATAGTTAGACTGTACTCTTTCTACTTAAAAACAGTTCGCTGTAAAGCCCTGTGCTGTTACCCCAGCAGCAGCCTCAGATCTCTGACGTTGACTGCATCTCTGACTGCGGCCTTGCCTCTTGTGCTTGATTTAAATCTACAGATGGAAAGATGTGTACATCTAATAGCTTTATAGCAATGTTGTTTTATGAATTCAGTGCCGCTTAAGTGTACAGTGTGTATAAAGTTTATAGTCGCGTAATGTCCTAGGCCTTCACCTCCACTCTCCCTCACCCTGTCTCACCCAGAGCAACTTCCACTCCTGCAGGCTCCACTCCCGGCCAGCGCCCTCCACAGGGGTACCCTCTGCTCCTGTGCGCACCCAAGGTGGCCCCAGCACTGCCTGGCTCGGCCCAGGAGGTCCTGCTTTACAACGCAGTGTGACTCCCTCTGGAAAAGGGGTTATACACTCCAGGAAGGTGGAACCCATCACCATGGACACCAGGGGGCGTCCTGGGGGCAGTGCTGCACACCCCGCCCGCAGCTCTGGCTGGAGTCGCTCGGCCAGTTTGTTTCCCTGCTGTCCCCATCCCAGCTGGTCCTGGCAGAGGGTGGCAAAGGGTCAGAATTTCCCCAGAGGGTCAGCTCTGGGAGGAAAGCTGGAGGGGCCCCGCCCAACACTCCCTGGTTGACATTCTCACTTTATCCTCACACCAGGGCCTGGGGAGCCCCTGACCGCAAGCATTGATCGTGCGACCGACCGACCGACCGACCAACCAACCGACCGAGGTTCAGCAAAAGCAAAACCACACACCTGAGGCCCCTCGGCAAGCGAACAGCAGAGCCCAGCTCCTAGCCTGGTGCCCGGGAGGCCCCTCCTGCCTCCTCCCTGAACTGTCACCTTCTCTGGGGGAAGGTTTGACCCCAGCTGCCCGGAGGCTCTTTGGGAGCGTTATCATGTTGTGTACAGAAGCATATGAACCTGGGGGGAGGGGACAGCGAGGAAGACCGGCACCGGCCACCCCAGAACATGCCAGGAGAGCAGGGCTTTTTCTCACGGGAAGAGACTCTCTCAGTATGGACTTGCCTCCCCTGCTGCCCACGCTCCTGCTGCGCTCACCAAGGACTCACCGAGTACTGTGACCTCCTACAAGTCACAATCGTGGTATTTACTTAAGAGTCAGTGTGAGGAGGAGAGGGTGACTTCCACAAATCAAAGCGAACTATGGGGAAATTGAGAAATTAATATTTTTATCTTCACCAATTTCAGGCTCATCAAAGGTCCTTTCTGGCACTTTGAGACCAGCAGGTATTATGTTGCGGGAAAGAATTATTTAAAAGAATCCAGCCCGGCTGGTGTGGCTCAGTGGTTGAGCATCCGCCTATGAACCAGGAGGTCACGGTTCGATTCCCCATCAGGGCACATACCGGGGTTTCGGCTCGATCCCCAGTGCGGGGCGTGCCGGAGGCAGCTGGTCAGTGATTTTCTCTCAACATTGATGTTTCTCTCTCTCCCTCTCCCTTCCTCTCTAAAATCAATAAAATATATATATTTTTTAAAAAAATGAGTCCTGCCCTGCCACACCGCAATTGAATTTATTATGAAAGGTGAGCTGAAGGAAAACAACACTTTCTAATTTATTACAGGGAAACATTCCTCCAACTGTCTGCTGAGCTTTCTACAAGTCGCAGGCCTGGAAGCATGTTGCTCCTCTGAGTCCTTTTTTTTTTTTAATCCGTAACTTTTACTCTGGCAGCCACACCGAAAACAGAGCCTGTGTCCCAGGCTTGCATCACAGTGAATAAATCTGAACTTCTCCCAGGAGCTGAAGCTGTCTGTGGTCAAGATTCCTGGCAGGAAGTCAGCTGCCCATCCATCCCAGCGGACCACTGTCCCCAGCCACGGCCCCACCAACACATCGGGGCCCGCCTCTGACCCCCTGGCCAGCTCCTGGCTGCCTTCTAAGGGGCCAAGATGCATTCTCATGTCAGCTCCGTCCCTGGCAGGTGCTAGCGCCATGACTTTGGGCTCTGTCAGTGCTCCAGAAACAGTTCTGTCTGTTCTCGCAGCCTGTGGAAGGTCAGGCCATCAAGGCACTGCCCAGGCCCAGCCTCATTCCTGAAGTAGCAATGTTGGCTGGTGGGGCTAGATCTGTTTGCTTTCTTGAAAGGTCTCCTTGCCAGGTAAGTTCAGCCCCAACTTGGCCTTGAGCAGAGGTGGCAGCTGCTGCAGAAAGGGTCTCAAGGTGGCCACATGCTCATCCCCGCCCCCGCCCCTCCCCCCATTCGCTCAGTCACTAATTGTAATGACCTGTGGTCTACGAGCTGTGGGGCCCCCAAAGAGGTGCAGGGCGGTCCTTCTGAAGAGGAGGACAGTAGCAAGTGGTGACAATGTACGCAGAAGTAAAAATAGGAGTCAGTGCCCTGGCCAGTGTGGCTCAGTTGGTTGAGCATCATCCTGTGCACCAGGAGGTCGCCAGTTCAATTCCTGGTCAGGGCACATGCCTGGGTTGCAGGCTCCATCCCCAGTAGGGGGTGTGCAGGAGGCAGCCGAATGATGGTTCTCTCTCATCAATGTTTCTCTCTTTCTCCCTCTACTTTCCTCTCTCACTAAAATCAATTTTAAAGACTTAAAAATATATATGTTAGTAACTCCAAAAATGTGCATGATTGGGGCCACTGAGAGTTGGGGGACAGAGGGGGTCAGGTTTCCTTCAGATGCCCAGAACAGCTCAAACAAAAAGGAGGTTTACTGGCTCACACAATGGGAAGTCCGGGAGTATCTGCTCCACGTGCAGCTGGGCACAGAGGCTGTGCGATGACGTCATTGGGCTCTGTCTGTACACAGGTGCTCTTCCTGTGCAGGCAAGGCGGCCACCTGCAGCTGCAAACTCCCAGCATCCCAGGGGAGCAGAGACAGTGAAAAGAGCACTTCTCTTCCGCAACGTTCTCACATCCATCTCAGGGAAGAGTCTGACTGGCCTGTTGGAGTCACATGCCCACCCCAGAACCAATCTCTGTGGCCATGGGCATCGGATTCTCTGATTGGTCGGCCCATGTCATGACCACAAGTGTAGCAGGGGCAGAGGTGTGAGTGACAGCCCTAGCAGGAGCACCTGACATGAGGGAGTCCTCCAGAGAAAGCTAGAGGAGTGTGGGAAAGCGTACTGGGCAGACGAAACTCACCTCCCAGCCAACTGCCCAAGGCTTTGCTGAGGAGGCGCACCTGAGCGGGCCTTGATGGCCAGGCAGGACTTACCAGGAGAAGAGCAAGGAGAGCAGAGGGAAAGGTGTGGGACAGGAGTGACCCCAGAGAGTGGCTGGGAAGGAAAATGCGTTAGACCAGCGGTTCTCAACCTGTGGGCCGCGACCCCTTTGGCGGTCGAATGACCCTTTCACAGGGGTCGCCTAAGACCATCCTGCATATCAGATATTTACATTACAATTCATAACAGAAGCAACATTACAGTTATGAAGTAGCAACGAAAATAATTTTATGGTTGGGTCACAAGATGAGGAACTGTATTTAAAGGGCCAGAAGGTTGAGAACCACTGCTTTAGACGCATTCATATGTTGAAACCTAATCCCCAATGGGACGACATTTGGAGGTAGGACTTTGAGGAGGTGATTAGGTTTTGAGGGTGGGGCCCTGACAAATGAGATTAGTGCCCTTATCAAAGAGGCCGTGTGAGGACACGGAGAGAAGAGAGCCAGCTTTGAGCCCCGAAGCAGGCCGCCACCAGACATCAAATCCACCTCTACCTTGATCTTGGACTTCCAGCCTCCAGAACTGTGAGAAATACATTTCTGCTGTTTCGAAGCCATCCCGTCCCTGGTATCCTGTTAGAAGAGCTCAAGCTAAGACGGAGGGGAGAGCAAAGGAGACCCACACGGGTCCACCCACCCGCCTCACCCTGCTCCCATTCTCACCTCTCCAGGGCCCACAAGGGGTTTGAACCTGGGGGTGGGGGCAATGGGTGCGGTGGCAAGAGGGGGAAAAAAACACGCAGGATCCAGACTTCCACAGGAGCTGTTTGGGAAATGGACTTCGGCACTCAGGTGTGCAACGCAGAGAACCCGGCAGGAGGAAGAGGCAGAGTGGGCAGGCGCGGCCACCAAGGCCTGCCTGGCAGGTGGACCTGGTCTCCGTGGCCAGCGGGCTGCAGCCTCCGGGGACAAGAGAGGACAGTCACTGCTTTCAGGGGCTTTCAGAGCAGAGGGAGCAGCACGGATGAGCCAGGAGCACGGTATCTGGAATCTAACATCCTGAGTTTGAATTTTTTGCATTTTTAAATAAGTAAGTATAAGCACGTTGTGAAGTACATGGTTGTCTCACCACTATGCCATATACCTGCATACAGAATACTATTGCCTATGAACTGCAATTGACAAACAAAATATTTTAAAAAGTATTACTATGCAAAAAAAAAAAAAGTCACCCGTAATCCCAGCACCTGGAGATGACCACCAATGGCAATTTTATAGCTACTCTTCTCTAGTTTTACACATTTTCACATACTCCTACATAGTTTACACCGAATGTTTAACGGCCACGCTGCCTGCTAAATGTTTCCTGTAACAAAAGGGGGAGGTCCTCCTGTTCTGCGGCCTTGTTAACCGTGACACGCAGTTATGTTCTTCCATGCCATCGCTTAATGGTGAGGAAGCTGGGTCCGGAGGAGGGGACAGCTCATCCGGGGCCCTGCCCAGGCCAGGCCGCTGCTGGTGATGGGCTCCTCCTGAAGGTGACACTGTGGTCAGCCTGGGGGCTGAGGCAGCAGCCGGGGCGGGTGGTGCCACCATGCTGTGGACTCCCCAGCAGATTCCAGGGCTCCACCTCACAGCCACCTGTGGGGCAGCCACTGTCTTCCCGGCCAGGACCTGGACCCTGCCTCCCAGAAACCGCCCCCTCCTGCGCTCCAGCTGGCCCGTCACTGAGCAGAGAGATGGCCCAGACGTTGCCTCTGGCGGAGAGACAAGGTGTGATGGGTTCACCCGAAGGCCATGGGTGCACCCGAGCTTGTCCAGACCGTCAGGATCCATCTTCGGGCTGTCAGGGGACATGTGGGACGTTCTTCCGGTGGCCGGACGATGGATGCTCTGGCTCTAGGAAGGGAGCTGTTCATCAGCCAACGTGACAGCCGTGGACATCAGGGGCCCTGGTGATGCATCCAGACTCCTGGGAGGCAACTCCATCACCCTGAACCTTCCCAGGTGCCGGGCAGGGGGAGCGGAGAGATTCAAGGACAGCAGGAGACACTCCCAACAGGGCTGCAGTCTGCTGAGGGAAGAGAGGAAATTCCCCGCAGAGCGGGGCTGAGGGATTAAGAGTCGGCTTTGGAGTCTATTCACCTGGATTCAGACTCCCTTCCAGCTCCTGCTGGCTGTGTGACCTTGATGTGGTGCATTCCCTCTCCGAGCCTCACCTTCCACATCTGTGAAATGGGATTACCCATAATACCTCCCTTCCCGGGTTGTTAGAGAGTAAAGGAGGTGACAGGGGAGAGCTCTTCGATGGTGCCAGACACATTCCTCACCACGGTCTTTATTTGCCTGCTGGTTGTGAGGAAGGAGAAATATCACATAAGTGAATGCAGGCACCCGATGGACTCCCAACACCAAACTACGTGTGAGTCATTTTCTAAACTGTACTACGCATGTCCTGCCTTTCTTGAACAGAGTAACTGAAATGTAAGATTTCCCAATAATTCAGAGTGAACATTACCAGACGATCATATCCTGCCATCACACAGTGACAGCCACAGAGGTGACCGGATGCAAGTTGGGCTATTTGTCCAAATGCTAAATGGCCCAACCCAAGGCGGCTGGGTTCTCACAGTGCCCATATCAGCTGTTTCACAGATTGCTGGGCTCTGTGTCAGGTCCTGGGTTATTGCTTCTCTCTGCCCTCAGCAGGCCTTGCTCCACCCAACACCAGTTCCTGCATCACCACCACCTCCTACATCACCACCACCTATGGTTTCAGCTGAGAAATCAAGCAAGGAGCCTGTTACAAATGTATGTAAAGTAAGAGTTAATAGGCGTGGCTCAGTGCTGAGAGTCGACCTATGAACCAGGAGGTCATGGTTCCATTCCCGGTCAGGGCACGTGCCTGGGTTTCGGGCTCCATCCCCAGGGTGAAGCCTGCAGGAGGCAGCTGATCAATGATTCTCTCTCATCATTGATGTTTCTATCGCTCTCTCCCTCTCTCCCCCACCCCTTCCTCTCTGAAATCAATAGAAATATTTTTAAAAGAAAAGTTAGTAGGTCCCTAGAGAGGAGCCACTCTTTTGCATGGTAGAAATGCTTCAGTCCAGCCAGAGTCAGTTTGGGTCAGTGGATAGAGCATTGGCCTGTGGACCAAAGGGCCCCAGGTTCGATTCTGATCAAGGGCATGTACCTTGGTTGCAGGCTCCTCCCCGGCCCAGGCCTTGGTCGGGACTCATGCAGGAGCCAACCAATCGACGTGTTTCTCTCACACTGATGTTTCTCTCTGTCTTTCCCTCTCTTCCACTCTCCCTAAAAATCAACGGGAAAATATTCTTAGGAGATTAGCAAAAAAAAAAAAAGAAAGAAAGAAATGCTTTGATCCAACTGTCTGAGTTAATTACCCAAGGCCTTTCACTCACTTCCTGCTTGTCAGCCTCACCCCAGATAACTGAGGCCTTAGGGGTCAGAGCCCCTAGAGAAGTGCTCATTGTCACACCGATCTGACGTGACTTCCACACGGTGGGTGCTTCGAGATGCTTGGTGTTTTAGAGACATGTAAAGTAGCATAACAATACATAATAATAAAAGCGTAATATGCTAATTAGACTGGACGTCCTTCTGGACGACCTTCTGGACAAAGCCACGGCGGCGGGGGCCGAGCCCCTTGCACGGATTTCATGCATCGGGCCTCTAGTAAAAATACAGTATCACTGAAATGACTGCCATTCCCCTCCAGTATTTTTCTAGAAAAATAGAGCTATTTCAGCCGAGCTGAATTAAAGTCTCTGACACCTGGGTTTCTTGTTCCAGCCCCTGAGGACCGTTCTGACGAGGACCAGGGTCCTCCCAGGAAAGTCCGCGCAGAGCGGCCCTGAGAGGCAGCCAGCATCTCCTAGTCACACGCCGTGTCCTCGGTTCACGGGCTGTTCCTACGCATCTTCACTCTGCAGTCACCGAGCTTCCCCCCAGCAGACGTCTGCGCAGTCCCATGACGTGCCAGGCACGAGGAGGCACCGAAGCTCCCTGCCTTCCTAACCCCATGGTGAGGGGACTGGACAGGTAGCGGTAGTCAGCCCTACCTTGTGACCAGAACGTAGCAGATACAAAGTGCCTGGGCACTCAGAGAAGAACGTGACCAACTCCTCCCTGGAGGGGCAGGGGGAGGCTTCACCAAAGAGGGGACTCGAGCTGAGATCTGAATGTCAAAAAGTTCTGAGAAGGCTCTGGCTGGTCCGGCTCAGTGGATAGAGCCTCGGCCTGCGGACTGAAGGGTCCCGGGGTTGATTCCAGCCAAGGGCACGGAGCACGTTTCCATCGAGCGGCTGGTCCCCCGGCCAAACAGGCTAAAAATAACCTCGGGGAGATTTCCCGGCCAGACTCTGACGCGTTCGAACAAAGAGACTCGAGGATTTGAACGGTTGATGGAAACGAAAATATCTCCAGCTTGTGGAGCGCTCCGCCCAGTGATTCAGCAAAAGATCCTTGTTCGCTGAGCACCGGCCAGACCCGGGAGCTGGAGAGCAGGGAGTCTGACACCAGCCCTTAAATAGACCGCGCTTCATCTTTGCAGTAGCTACACAGGAGGAGATGGTTCTATATATACTGGCCTGGAAAACGCCTAAGACATATGAAGTGAAAATAGCAAATTTCAGAACAGCACATAGGATCCCAGATGTACTGACTGTAAAAGAATGCGTGTGCGAGCCCACATAAGTGCACGGCCAAAGAGGTGGCGTACCTCGTAAAAACCCCATCAGTGGTATTATTAACCCCGCCTTGCAGATAAAATTATTAAAGTTCTGTGAGGTTAGGGGACTTGACCACTGAGCTAGTAAACTGTGGAACAAAGGAATAATAACAACAGCCACTAAGATTTATATAGCAAATTTTTAAAAAGAACTGGAATATACACTGAACTCACTCATTTACTCATTCACTCATTTATTTATTCAACAAACATGAACTGAATGTCTACAATGTGCCTGGCACCACTCCTACCCCTGGAGAAAAAAAATGATGAAAAATACAAATGAAGTCCCTGTCCTCATGGCATTTATAGTCAGGAGTCACCTCTGGGAAAGAAAGGATAGAGGGTGGGAGGTGAAGGAAAATATTAGCCTTGTCTACATTGTTAGCATTTTTCATATTAGGAATGAACCCACTATTTGAATAATTAAATTTTATTTATAGTATTTTCATTAAAAATGTACCTTGGGCTTTGGGGATATTTCATCTCCACTAGTGCCCAACTGTCAGAAGTTTATTTCTGATAACTTTTGTTTTCATTATCGTAACAGTAATGTGCATCCAGAAATGTAAAATACAGACAGCCGCCACTTAGAGGACCTTACCGCGCACCAGCCACTGTGTCAAACCTTCCACTCTCCCCATCTTGTCTGATCCTCATAACGACACTCTGAGATACCCATTTTATAGGCCAGTTCTCAACGGGGGGGCAATTTTGCCCCCAAGGGATATGGACAAAGTCTGGAGATATTTTGGGCTGTCACGTTGTGGGAAAGGAAGCAGTTGTGATTGTCGCCTAATGGACAGAGTCCAGGGATGCTGCTGAGCACCCCGAAATGCAGAGATCCGCCCCCAGAACAAAAAAAATTCTTTCTTTATGTCAATACATGTCAGTGGAACTGAGGTTAAGAAACCCTGTATTGCCTCTGGACAGATGGCTCAGTTGGTTGGAGCATCATCCCTATACCAAAAGGGTTGAGGGTTCAATCCCCTGTCTGGCTATCCTTGAGTAAGGATTTAAAAAAAAAAAAAAAAAGAAATACTATTATAAATGAAGAAGCTGAGGTTCAAGAGAATACCTGCCCAAGGTCACTCAGCTGGTGTGGTCAGCACAGCAGTGGCCGCGCAGACCTGTGACTATGAAACCTTATGCGGCAAAGGGAATTAAACTAGGAAGTGGAATTAAGGTTGCTGATCAGCTGACTTTAAAATAGGGAGGTCACCCTGGATTATGAGCACAATGTCATCACGGGGGTCCTTTAACATGGAAGAGGGAAGCAGAGGGAAAAACAGAGAGGTGGCAGCATAGGAAGGTAAGAAGGACTCAGTTCGCCGATGCTGGCTTTGAAGGAGGAGGGGCCCAGGAGGGGGCCCAGGTGGCCTCTAGAAACTGGAAAAGGCAAGGAAACAGACTCTCCCCTAGAGCTTCCAGAAGGGAAGCAGCCCTGCAGACAGACGCCTGCTTTCAGCCCAGCGAGACCATTTCAGACTCCAACTCCAGAATGGCGAGGAAATCAGTGTGTGCAGCCCCTGTGTGGTGGTCATTTATCCCAGTGGTCAGGGAGCACCAGTTGGCGTCCCTCCAACACCTGTCTGCTTGTCTGTCGGCCCAATGAAGAGTGTGAGCGCCAGGAGCTCCGGAGAAAGGCCTTGATGGCCAACAGATAAACGTGGGAGCTAGAAAGAGCCAAGAAAGCGCTTGGGCCAACCACTTGTTCTAAACGAGAGAAAACCGAGGCCCAGAGAAGGGGAATGACTCCCTCAAGGCTGCTCACCTTACACCCGCCTAGGCCACCACCTGCGTCCTTTCTGGTCACCAAGCCCAGGAGCCCCAGGACAGACACGACTGCCAACGTGCCATCGGGGACAGGCACCATCAGGGCACGAGACAGCCCCAAGGAACGAGGGACAGCTGGGGAAATGTACGCGTCAGTCAGGTAAGACCCGCAGGCGTCTGAAATGGCTTGGGCCGTCTTTACAACGTCCCTCCCAACAGAGCAGCTGATCCCTCTGTACCCACCAGGACCAGCACCTGCCCACCAGCTCTATTAGGGAGACACTCTCACTTGAAGCTTTAGCCAGGCCCTCGGGCACCTAGCTGAAGGCAAACTTGAGGCCCGCTTTCAAGATGCTTAGCGCCGTGGTCGGCAAACTGCGGCTCGCGAGCCACATGCGGCTCTTTGGCCCCTCGAGTGTGGCTCTTCCTCAGCCTTAGGAGTACCCTAATTAAGTTAATAACAATGTACCTACCTATATAGTTTAAGTTTAAAAAATTTGGCTCTCAAAAGAAATTTCAATCGTTGTACTGGCCCCTGTTAGGGCCTATAGGAGGGCCAACCAATTGATGGGTCCTTCTCACATTGATGTTCCTCTCTCCCCTCCCTCCCTTCTACTCTCTCTAAAAATCAATGAAATAATATCCTTAAAATATCTTCAGGTGAGGATTTTTTTAAAAAGACTCTGGTTTCAAGCCCGGCCGGTATGGCTCAGTGGTTGAGCATCAACCTATAAACCAGGAGGTCATGGTTCAGTTCCCAGTATGGGCACATGCCCAGGTTATGGGTTTAATCCCCAGTAGGGGGTATGCAAGAGGCAGCTGATTAATGATATTTCTCTCATCACTGATGTTACTATCTCTCTTCCTCTCCCTCTCCCTTCCTCTCTAAAATAAATAAAAATATATTATTTTTAAAGAAAAGAGCTTGAGTTTTGGAGTCAGAAAGATGGTGAGGTTAGTCCCTGCTTCTTCTGCCAGCTGGGCAGCCCCAGGCAAATGATTATTTCTGAACTTGTCTTATACTATTCCTATTCTTTATTTCCTCGTCTGGAAAATGGAAATACCAATGATTCCACCTTCCTAGGGCTGTGGTGGGGATTAAATGAAGTAATACATCGGCTGGCGAGGCAAGGGCTCCGCCCGGATACTATGGCTCTGACTCAGGGCGATTCCATCCGGGGAATTCACGCGTTCACCCCTCAGTAAAGGGTAACAGATGGACCCCTTCCAACCTTGACCTCATAGCTTACCATCTTATGTGTAACGCCCCCATTGGGGCTCCAGCTCTTACTCCTCTCCACTTGCAAACAGCAGGGGTGGAAGATGAGCAAGAGTGATGGTCCCGTTTAGCCAAGCACGGGAGGGGGTGGGGAGCAGGACACAGTGCATCCTGACAGAATGAACGTCCGTGGGCCAGGAGAGGGAGGAGGAAGTACAGCAGCCCAAGCTCAGACCTCGGAGATACCCACCCACTATCTAGCTGCCGGACACTGGGCCGGGCGCACTCTTTTGCCTCCCCAAACCTCATTTCCTTTTCCTGAAATGGGTATCATTGTAGGACTGCTGGGAGGACTTCAGAAATGATTTGCGTTCCTGCCGAGTGCCTGAGAGCCAGTGTTATTGCTGTTATTATCAGCACCATCAGCCCGGGGACATCTGTCTTTGAGACTGTCAGCGCCCAGGCAGATCCTGCTTTGAACAAAACGGGGACAATCCAGTTTCCTAAAAGCAAACCCGTTAGTTCTGGGGAGGAGGGAAGGTGTGTGACGGGCAGAAGGGATTCCTCGCTGTACCTACGAGCCCACTACTGGATAAACAGAAAAAAACAGACCATTCTGACATGGAATTGGTTTCGCTTGGGGGGCAATCTCTGACACAGGGCGCAGTGTGCCCCACTGTGCCCCAGGCAGCTCCCTCTACCGTCTCCTCCTGCCCCCGCTACCGGCCTCTCCCATGTGTCCCCAGAAGCCCCGTGGCCGTGGCCGGAGGAGCAGGCCCAGCCCTGCAGTGGGAGGGACACGGGTTTCCATGGGAGCCCGGCTGCCTGTGAGCTGCGCGGCCTGCCCCTCGGCTGTGACACGCGGCCGATCGCGGGACCTGCCTCACGTGGCCGCGTGGCTGCTGGGTCGGGCCGTGAGCCCAGGCGGTGGAGCACCTGGTCCGAAGCACCTGGTCCGGCACCTGTCGCTCTCACTGCTGTCAGCTGGAGGCTTTCTCGCCGCAAAGCCCTGTTCTCCGTCTCCGGTTTCCTTCCTGCCCTTGTCCACACGCGCCATTTGGGCCTGGTTGTCCCCGCCCTGCAGCCAGAATAGCGTATCCTGCCTTCCCGACAGACTCACCACAGGCATCTTGTTCGTATGACCGCGTTTCACTGAGGATGAATTCGGCTGCGAGCAAAAGTGAGCCGGGCTCAGTGGTGGAAACCACAGAGACCGTTACCTTGTGTAACAAGTCGCCGAGTCACCAGGGGAAATGTCCCCGAGGTTCGCCACCACCCGTGGGCCAGCTTTCCGTCCTTAAGACTTGCCCCTCGGGGTGGCCTCAGCCCTCAGCCCGCAGGTGGCCAGGAGGTGCGGTGGTTTGTCTGGTGTTGTTTTCTTTTTCAACAAGGGAGCGAACTCCCTCCCAGAGTCCTCCTCACACACCTCCCCTCCTATGTCAGGGCCTGGGACAGGGTCGCCAGCCCCTTCTACCCAGCCCTGGCCCAGGGAAAAGGGATGTTCCTGCTGCCTTCCACCCGACACAGCTCATCCCTGAGGCTGAGGGAGGGGCTCACCTGGAACAAGAGGAAGCGAGAGGGGAGAGTGGCTGCCACTTCACGCCATGAGCCCCTGGCTGATGACAGGAAGGAGCTGGGCCCAGAGTGGGTAAGTCCCTCGCCCAAGGCCCCATGCGACTTTGCAGGAGGCCCAGCAAGCTCCCCCCACTTCACCTCCTGCCTTCTCAACTGCCTGTGGCGAACTCCGAGCCCCCGAAGGGTAGGGGCACTGTCCCCAGGACTCTGAGCTCGGCCAGAGACAGGATGTGGACAAAGTCAACACTGTGACTAGCGCCCCAACCTGCCCCGGGGCACCCCACCCGCCTCCAAGCCCCAGGGCTGGGGAGCCGCAGCACTTCCTGCCCCTGGAAAGAGCTTGGCAGGCGAGCCAGCGGGCCGGAGCCTGACAAACAGTCTCTTGCTTTAATGGCTTATTTAATTGAGAACATGTCGATGACAACAATGTTTAAAACACTGCAATTGCAAAGAATCTGGGGTCACGCAGAGGTTTTCATTGATCCCTGTGATGAATGAATGAATAGAACTCCCCTGTGAAGGGCCTTATTTTCATTCTCTATAAATGCCTTTATTTCATC
>NW_006284618.1:1529819-1530106 GCF_000327345.1 Myotis davidii
TGGCCAGAGCCAAGCTTCAGGCAAACTGGGAAAAGGTACAGCATGCAGAAGACATCTTTTTCCACCTGTTAGAAAACTGCGATGATAGACTAATTCCATAGAAAAAGACACTTTGCTCCAGATTGGCCAGAACACGATCATAGATTCGCTCGAATAGGTATCCCGTCTATAAAGTAGAAGGCACTCCCTTCAACAGGAAGCCGTGTGCAGGGCACGACCTGCAGACTGTGCCCAGCAGCCCTGCTTGGCCATCTGGCCGCATCCCCTTCACTGACCTCATCTCCCTC
>NW_006284618.1:1531554-1534813 GCF_000327345.1 Myotis davidii
CGGGGGAGCCGCAGCACTTCCTGCCCCTGGAAAGAGCTTGGCAGGCGAGCCAGCGGGCCGGAGCCTGACAAACAGCATCTCTGTAGCTGCCTGGACGCCCGCCAGCTGCTTCACTCCCCAGGGCTGACCTCATGTTTCTCAAGAGCCTCAAGAAGCCTGCGGTCTGTGTGTTGTCTCTCCTGGTTCAGTCCTGCCGCCAGCAAAGAAGACGGCGCAGGCCGGGGCCACGCGAAGAGGTGGGGGTGCAGAGCCCATCGTGCCTGGACGCCCGCCAGCTGCTTCACTCCCCAGGGCTGACCTCATGTTTCTCAAGAGCCTCAAGAAGCCTGGGGTCTGTGTGTTGTCTCTCCTGGTTCAGTCCTGCCGCCAGCAAAGAAGACGGCGCAGGCCGGGGCCACGCGAAGAGGTGGGGGTGCAGAGCCCATCGGCGCCCCCACCACCCGCCCCTGCCCTGCCAGAGCCTCCTGCCTGTGCCCACAGCCCATTCAGGAGGAAACTGAGCATCACCCTCTCACCTCGGTGCCGAGGCCCGTCCCCATCTGTCTTCCTGCTTCCACCAATCCGAGGTGGCCCCTGAAGGCACTGCCGTACTCCGCTAGCCCTGCCTGCTTTCAGACTTCTGGAAAGGGAAGAAAAGGCAGGCTCATCGGAGGGGCTCAGAGCATCTCTGAAGTCAGTCCCACCGCCTCTAAGAGAGCCTGGGAGCCCATGGCCAGGCTGCGGCCTAGGCTTGGCAACAAAAGTCACTGTACAGTTAACCCCGAGCAGGGCCAGGCACCCACCCTGGCCTTCCTATGACCACCCAGTGCAAGAGCCAGTATGTCCCCCAAACAAAAGCCTGCATGCACGCTGGGCCCCACTCCCAGATATTCTTTCCGGGTCAAAGGCTTACTGGTGTTTGACCGTGGACAGGGCTGGGAGCAGACAAGGTGAGCAGCCTGTGGAAACAGCACGGAGCCAGACCCTGCGGACACAATGAGGTCCCGTCCACCCCTGTGCAGGGCGTCTCCTGGGGATCCTCGCTATCCCCCACCCAGCCTGTAGCTCTGAATCAAGGCATTTGTTCTTTTCCAGGTGCACTTCCAGGTTTTTATTCTCCTGGTCAAACCGCAGGCTGCCAACATGGAAGAGAGGAGAGAGGCCTCGCTTTTGGCCATCCTCTCCCTGGGCTGACCCAGGGGATCAAACGCAGCAGCTGGCGGTTTGAAACAACGCCTGGCAGAAGTTGTCCTCAGAGCAGAGGCCCCCACTCCTCAGCGCCTGCAAGGTCTGCATACCTTGAAAGTATGCAGGCTGCAGGGCTGTGCGAACAGAGTGGAATTTTCCATTTATAGAATAATAACCTTCATACCACTCTGGGGGCCTCGTTCTCGTGGCTAGAGCTCAGAGTTGTGTCAGCAAACCTGCCACACTTCTGCAGGAGCCTCACGCCTTACGGGCTCTTGTATTTATTTTTGGTGGGAGAAGGGGAGGAAATAAAGGAATGACTTTTTCATTCGGGTGCCAACACAAACTTGAAAAAGGAACTGGGTTGGCAAGTGCAGAATATTACTGCCTGGTTTCGGGACTTAAATCAAGCTTCGGGGAGTAGGAGGTGAGGAAGAGACTAGGAAAATACATCTTCAACCCCTCACACGGACAGGTGGCCAGAACAGGCATCACGTTACTGCCTCCAGTCCTTCCCTGTGCCTGCCACCTGGCCCCTGGATTGCCCCTGAGGGCAGCAGCCCAAGCCAAAGGCACGGCTCCATCGTCCAGTGTCTCCCGTGTTCTATACTTGATTTCAGCTGATGCACACATGGAGGCCGAAATGCCTTTGGGGTCCATGGTATGGCAGGAAGGCCACCAAGCCAGGGGTGATGGGGCCCAAGTCCTAGTTCTTGCTGGTACATAGTCACCAGGTGATCTAAAAGAAGTCCTTCTCTCCCCCTGAGTCTCATTTTCTTCATCTGTACAGGAAGACTGGCCCTAGCTGGTTTGGCTCAGTGGATAGAGCATGGGCCTGCAGATTGAAGGGTCCCAGGTTTGATTCTGGTCAAGGGCACATTCCCGGGTTGCGGGCTTGATTCCCAGTAGGGGGCGTGCGGAGGCAGCTGATCAATGACTCTCCCTCATCCTTGATGCTTCTCTCTCTCTCCCTCTCCCTTGCTCTCTGGAATCAATAAAAATATATTTTTAAAAAATTGGATCAAATGACCCCAGAGATCCCTTCCACTCCTTCATTCTAGTGGTAACTGGTGCCAGGCCGAGGTTCTGAGCATCCTCCCCTGGGCCCTTCTGAAGCTGCTGGGCGAAGCCAGAGCTGTGAGCGTGGCCTCAGGCCCAATGAGAGCTGCCAGCACCAGCCACCGGGCTCCCCATTTCAATAGCCACGGGGGCGGGGGAGCCCTGCCCTGCCAGCCCCGCCACCAGAAGGGAACCCTGTGAGGGCCTTTCCCGGTGCCTTTTTGTGAAAACACAAAAAAAGTGTTGCCCCTTCCCCTGGAAGGGCATGACCACCTCGCACCCTCCTAATCAAAAATCTTGATTTTTTTTCCCATTGTTTTTACAAAAAAAAAAGTTCTCATTTCAAAGTATTCAATTGTGATCGTGAAAATGCTTTGCTTTTCAAATTGCACATACCCATCAGATTTCGGTACAATCCTGGGGGCAGGGGCGACTGGGAGGAGAGCTACATACACACACACACACACACACACACACATCCACACCAACGCTAGGGCTGGAAGGTTTTCTGGCCCAGTCCCCATCCTTACCTAGGTCACCAGTTCATGGCCATCCAGGCTCTGAACACTTGTTGGGAGGCCACCGTGGAAAGTGCTGGGTCCCTGGACTACTTACTAGGAGAGAACTCTAACTTCTGTGAACCTCAGAGGTGTGCTGTGCAGACTGAAGTTGCTTCATTGCTGGGCGGCTCTAAAAACTGCATCCTCAGATCGCGCCCAGTCCGCCCCCCAGTTTCCCCGCAGATGCTAGTGAGGGGGTGGGAGGCGAGACGGGGCTTCTGGCCCAGAGGATTGAAGGCTGGGAGGTGGGTGCGTGAATGTCGGGGCATTCGCCCACCGCCATACCTACCCCCTCCCGTCCTCGGCGAGCATCACCACCAGGGCAAGGGAGCCCCTGGTCACCTGTTCAAACCCAGTCCTAGTCACCTGTTCCAACCCAGGGCACTGAGCTCAGGCGGGAGCGAGGGCGAGGACGAGGGCGAAGGCGGACCCCAGCAGCCGCCCCTCCCCGGCTCTTCTCTCCGCTCCACTTG
>NW_006284618.1:1535933-1543849 GCF_000327345.1 Myotis davidii
TGAGCCCGGCCCGCCACCGCCCGAGGCCACCGCGGTCGCCGCCCGCCCACTCTCCGGTTTGGTCTGCGCACCGTCTCTTCCTGTTGGGGAGGAGTGGAGCTCGGTCCTCGGTTCTCCTTGGGATGTCTGTCGTCTTGGTGTTTTTTTTTCAAAGCAAGCCGGCCGTTCCGAGTCCTGTGGTTGAGACAAGACGCTAAAATCCTGATTTATCTCTAGTTTCTAGTCTGTGCACATCCGGACGGTGAAGGCTGTGTGTATCCCACTAACGGAAACGTGGCAACTTAGAGGCGCTATTTATTTACTCTATACTTCGACCTATTTTAGATGCGCATCGGTATGAAATTGTCTGTCTAATCTTGGATGTTTAATTGTATTAATGGAGGCACTTTACTAGGTCTAGAATATTTTTTTAAAAGCCTCTTTATTGAACTTAAAACTGGCGATTTTATGGAATGTCGGCAAAATGACTTTTATTGTTTGAAACAGTATTTAGTTGTCCTTACTCAGTTATTTTAATTCCAGGTGAAGCGAGCCCCTGGTAGAGTCCGTTTGGAGAAGGGAAGGTTTAGTAAACTTTCCGGTATTACTTTGTGTGGGCATTCCCTCCGTGTGGCTTGTTTCTGTCCTAGCGGGAGGTGTAGAAACGCACTGTCCGTAGCAGGTAGAACACAGCTCCTTATTCTTTTATGTACCAGGTCTTTTATTACTTCAGTAGCAACTAACATTTCCCACCTTTAAGAAATGTGCCGCTATAAATCATGTTGTGTATACACTTGGAAATGGTGCTGTTAAAAGAAATTGACTTGTGTATTTATACAGTAACAGTATATGAATTCATTATTCTTACCTATAACTTTGCTACTTGGCTTTTTGTCTGTGCACCTCCCCTTTTCCAGTTCTTTAACAACACTGTGATACTAAGATCGAGAGGGAGCAGAACGGTCCCTGAATCACTCCATGTCAGGGTTCCTAACTAGTGGAAAGCTCATTCCACCTGTTGCCTTTCAAACTAAATGGAAGATGAAGTCCTCTGCACTCCGGAAGGTTAATGTAATAATCTGTGTTCAAGAAGGTTCCACTCCGGGCTGTCTGGCTTTAGGCAGTCCTCAAACCAGAATAAACATTACGTACAGAGTAGGGGGTTGGAGACAAGGAGCAAGACCTCCCTATGTTCCCATTCTCACTGGAAGGCCCCAGTCTGTTTCTGGAACCCCACCAGTTACCCATACATATTAAACCTGATCCTTAATCAAAGGTACTTAACCACTACTTTACCTCCCACCCTCATTTTTAAATCCACCAAGTTCAATGCCATAGCATGACATGTAGCTATCAAGACAGGAGGCAAAAATGGAAATAAAGATGAAATGCACCTGAAACACAAAATGCATGAACTCTCAAAGTTTAGCTAGGTTATTAGAGGCTAGATTTTCATACTAAACAGCTACCTTTCTCCACAGCAAATTGGCTTGAACACTACTTTGAAGTGTGATGGAGGCTGGAGTGGATAACCTTGGAAAGCTTTGAGCCTTTTTGTTCAGGGAAGGTGCATCAAGGGAGAGGGATGGAGGACATACTGTTTCTTGGCCAGGAAAAAATCCACTCCTGATAGTCTAGCCCAGGGGTGGGCAAACTTTTTGACTCAAGGGCCACAATGGGTTCTTAAACTGGACCGGAACAAAAGCATGGAGTGTTTGTGTGAACTAATATAAATTCAAAGTAAACATCATTACATAAAAGGGTACTTTTTTTTTTATTCATTTCAAACGGGCCGGATTCGGCCTGCGGGCTGTAGTTTGCCCACGGCTGGCTAGCCGCAGGCCCTAGAACTTCAGATTTGACTGGGCCCAAAATCAAGTAGCTTAAAGCCACGTGTTTACTCTCATTTTGCTAGAAAATACATCAGCTAAATTAGTTGTGCTTTGGGGGTGGTTTTCAGGTTAATATGAATTTGTGTTACCACTCCCACTGCTGTTCTACTTTTCAAGTCACTATAAACAGATCAGTACATTCTTCAAGCTACCTAGAACTTCAGATTTGACTGGGCCCAAAATCAAGTAGCTTAAAGCCACGTGTTTACTCTCATTTTGCTAGAAAATACATCAGCTAAATTAGTTGTGCTTTGGGGGTGGTTTTCAGGTTAATATGAATTTGTGTTACCACTCCCACTGCTGTTCTACTTTTCAAGTCACTATAAACAGATCAGTACATTCTTCAAGACCAGGAGTAGGCAGGCAGCTACTTTGTATTTTAAGAGCCAAATCATAGACCCAGTTTCCAGGGCTCAGGCATGTAGCTTTAATATATCTTCAATATACAAATCCCTTGGTGGGATGTGCCTAACTGGGAACACATTGAACAAGGAGTTCAAGTCCATGTCAGAAGAGTATTGGGGAAGGTATCCAGAAGACCCTCACAATTAGTTTGGCAACCATGACATTAACCAACGTGAAACACCCCCATATCACTCACTCCCTCTCAAATCTGCATTACTCTCCCAGCTAACGTTAAAAGTGTTATATGAAGAGACTGTTAATACCATGAATACTCTAGAGACCCCTTATGAAAAGCATTTTAAACACTATTTAAAATCAACCTCCCAATTCTTCAAAGTTGAAAAAATAACATGAAAAAACTTTATTTTCGTAAGAACACACTACATATTTGGCTAAAAGCACAACACTGTATGCAATGCTCAGGAGTCTTACCAACCGTGGAGGCGTGGGCGGCCTTGGCCCCTTCCTGTCTCTAGAGGCGCTTCCAGGGCCTGTTAATGTCTTTGAATTTTCATTTTCCTCTGAAGTCCTTTTTGGAAGCTGCAGAATTACTAACTCTGATTACAGCTGTTGGCAAAGATTTATTACAAGCCAAAATCACATGTTTAGAAATTATCCCACAAATATATGTACTTTAAGGGAAAGAAAAGGCAAGTTTTTAGTCCTAATTTTCTGTTTTTGGCCACATGAAAAACATACCTCCCATAGTGTCCCATATGTGTCAGCCTTGTAAAATTATAAATCCACGATCAAAATGGTAAAAAAAACACACACACACAGGTAATCCTTGACAAAAACATCCCACACATACAGATGCCAACTTCCTCCTGGTAGCCACTATGGACAACTAATGGGATTGTAGTGTTTTTTAGCCAGTGTCTCTACCCACCCTCATCCACCTGCATTGAAAATAACGGTATTCTCGTTTAACCCCTAGAGTGCCCGGGAGCGCAATCGCGCTCCTCCTGCAGTGTCACTATTAGATGCTAGTAGTTCACTCTTTATTGACAGATGGCACCTAAGTGCAGAAAACAAATGTAGTAAAGGCTTAAGTTTTTGAATATGTAACTTCATTTACTTGCGATTCATCATTTTTTCCCTAAACTGCTGTAAAATCAGCAAATGCCTTGGCGTTTTTAGCAGTTCCTAGGATATTGGTTGGCACTCAAAGGGTTAAAAATGCAGTAGCCACTGGGAACATGGATGACTTCTACTCATTCGTAAGTTGGTCAGCTTTGACATGGATGATAAAACACATGGGGGGTGGGGTGGGGTGTAGAGGGTGTGAGGCCCTGAGAGTGGAAACTGAAGGGCAGGATCACAAACCGACAGCAGACTTCTCACCCAACGCCCAGATTCTGACTGCCAAGGCAAAACTTGGAGAACAACAGCAGGTCTGGAAAAGGGTCCTGACAGAAAGGGTGGGCTTGCAGAGGAGCCGGAAGCCTAATCAGCAGACATGCACCTGTAACTCATCTAAACAAACCCGCCTAAGTGAACTGTGCAGTGCCGCCTTGATGTCAGTACAGTTCGGCTCTACTAACTTCAGACTCAGAACAGGTCACAGCCCCAACTTCTTTTACTTATTATAAAACAAAAGGTCCTCTCGCCACAAAAGACCTTTTAAAGACTTCTACTTGTTTAGAAAGGAAGCTAAATGTTTTGAAAGCAGTTTCCATCATTGGAAACATCACAGAAAAGGCTGCACCTGATACCATTTAAGTAAAAGAGCATCCATACTCCCTCTTCTGGCCTTACAGCTGTACCAACAGGAATTTTCACTAGTCATTATGAGAAATAATTTAACACCTTGCTGACTGCCCACGAGTGTACTTGTTTCCGGTCCGAACACTGCTCCTGTCTTTTTCTCAACTCGTCAGACAGTATTTCCAGAGACATGATGAGCAATACACCTAATTCTTTCCATCCATATTTTATTATGGCAAAGGTTTTTAAAAAAGAAGTGCCAAATGTCTGAGTGAATTATGTGCAGACACTTTGATTGGCTAAGTGACTTTGGTAGTCAGCTGGAAGGTAAGTACTTTTCAGGAGATAGTAATGCGCCTGACATTAGACCATCACGAAGGCAAAAGAGAAATGATAGTATCCGACAGTGAAAGTGATTCTGAAGAATGGACAGAAAAAGACATTTCACCAGCCTTGGAGGATCATACAATATTTCAGGCATAACTGTTCAATTTGAAGACCCACACAGTAAGTATAAATGAAATAACCAATTTTTGGATAAGGATTTTCTCGACCTCATTACTTCTCAGACCAATTTATACCATCACCAAATGGAAAAATACCACACAACCTCTGCTAAAACTTCACCATGCACGGATGTTACTTATATGGATATAAAGAAGTTTTTTGGTTTAATTATATTGATGAGACTAAGGAAAAGGCCAGAATAAAAAGATTACTGGTCAACTAATCCTTTACTTGAATCACCCATTATTTCCAAAAAATATGACTGGAACGAGGCTCGAGCAAATACTTATTCTTTCATCTGACTGATAATTCACAAACAACACATAACACAGACCATCTTTACAAAGTCAGACCTCTTTTGGATCACTGTATCTTGAAATTTAAATCTTTATATATACCAAAACAACAGTTATCACTTGAAGCAATGACTCCATCAGATTCAAGACGTATAATCCGGCAAAAATAATAAAACGTGGAATTTTAGTAAGGATGCTTTGTGAAAGTTTTTGCAACTTTGATATATATATGGATGAAGGCAGAAAGTTACAACAGACTATGTTATCCGCCTTCCGGCCTTTTCCTGGTTCTTGGCATCATAATTACCAAAATAATTACTACAACAGTGTGTCTACAGCTGAACTATTATTGAAGAACAAAACACTGGTTTGTGCAACAATAATGAAGAACTAAGGGTTGCCAAAACTACTAAGAGAAAAGTAGCCAGCCGCACGGATGAGTTCTCGCTTGAAATACTGATCAGCATTTTGTTAAGTGCCTACAGCCACTATAAAGTTGCAACTAACATTCTCCGAATTGTGATTTTTCTAATTTCAGAGGAAGACCCAAGATAGTACAGCACACCCACACGTGCACACACACGCAATGCATAAGCTCACAGAGACAACACATTACAGGGAAACTAAGTGGTCCAAATTCATGAAGGATGTCTTAGGACAACCATCCTAGCCACATTTGCTTTCTAGTATACTTAGGTTACTTTCTTCACTACTACGCAATGAGACAATTAATGGCACGGGTAAAACTCAAGTAAGATCAACTGAATATGCACACATCACCATTATAAACAAAGCAGTTTAAGTATAACCACAAACCAACACAAAAACAAATTCTGTAAGTATTTTATTTATCATTAAAGAAAAAACACAGCAGCAAGTTCTGTGTTGGCTTCAATAAGACCAAATCGTTATCTTTAACACAACTACCACACTCCAGAATTGAAGTCAACACAGTCGTTACTACAAATTACTTGTTGAAGGAGCTATCCTAAAGAGAAAAGAAATTAAGAAAAAGAATTTAAACAATTCCTCCAAACCACTCATTTATAAATATTGTCATATTTAAAATGCTTGAAAGGCATGAATTCTCCATTAATGGAAAAGCAGTTTGCTATTGGCAACAGAAAAAGTATCAATAAGTTTACCAAATGCTTTAAAATTTAAAAGCGGTAACTGTTTCGGATTCACACTTCAGCAGTATTCTCGTCATTTCAACGATGACTGCAAATTGCTTTATACTCACCTTCTTTCAAGTAAAAATCTGCAGAAAATCCCACTGTATCAGATGTGTGTAATGTTTACTGCACTTATAGTGAACCTAAAAACTTCTTATATTTAGTTGATACCTCAAAACACCTAGGGTATGTCTCAACTGCTAATGGTGTGAAAACTGTTTCAACTCCCTGCTTTAGAGTCTTGAAATACATTTTCTATAACAGAACCTTACCTCATTCCAAATTAATATCAGATATTTCAAAATCAAAAGAAAAAAAGATCAGTCTATACCAAGATGAAGGTGTTACTCAATACCTGAAGGGTTCACATCTTAAATTTATTTTTTAGTTTTTCTTTTTTGTAAACAAGTGATTGATGAAATAATGCCAACACCTTAAATTCCAGAAAATGGCATGGTTTTCCAACCTTCTGTGGATACAGTGCATGATCAATCTATTATATAGGATTAATACAAGTTCATGCTTTTTTTGTGTTATGGTGAAACAACATTAAAGAATCCAATTTAGACTGGTTGAGCACAAGTATAATAATCCTTGAATGTGATCAAACCTATGTAAGACGTGAGTTTGAATCCATTATTTTGAGACTTAACGTCGTACTGTAGTCCATCCATCTTCATCAGTCTCATTTTTAGTACGACGAAGAGACTCCTTATCTTTCTCAGCTCTCCAGGAGGCCTTCTCCTTTTCACCTTCTCTTTCCCGGTCTCGATCTCTTTCTCGCTCTCTTGAAAGAGCTGGAGGAGGAACACGACGAGGGACATCCCGCTCTTCTGCCCGGTCATCTTTCCTGTCATCAGCACGTCTCCAGGAACTCACTAAAAAGTTTCATTAAAGAAAAGAGAGTAAGTTTGTACTATATTCTATTGGCTAAAACTAAACAGAACGTCAGCAAAAGGAATGCCTCAAATTACTCAGAAATTCTGTATTGAAGGTAACAATACAGAAATGCCATTAAAACACAATAAAAGCTAAATACATTTTAATCATTTTGATACATTTTCTGATGAAACCTTTAAAAGAATATAGACTTAGAGGTATAATTCAAATTTGCAAAGAAGAAGAAATCATTGGCCTGGGAAGTGTCCTAATTGTTTTAACTATAAAAACAAAAACTAAGACAAAGTGACAAAAATCTTGCTGAATGCAATTTTATAAGTAAAAGGATATTTGGGGCTCTTGTTTTAACAACTAATTAGCCAGAAGAGTATTTTTTCATTATGGCTATAATAGAAGAAATACCCTTATAATCCAGTTGTACTAACATAATATTAAAAGCTTGTGAGACAATTACTTATGTGCAATGGTCATTTTAAATATTAAAAGTATTTTTCTACTAAAGTTTCAACTGCTACAATTTCAGAGAATGTTTTATTTACACTTTGTATTAATCTACTATCTTACTTTTCAAGAACTGATAGTTTCCTCATTTAAACTTTTTATTTATATTTTGCTTACTACCCAATTTAATTAGTCTACTACTATAGTTTGAATTTAGAGATAAGCTAACTTCACAGCAACCATTGACTTAAGTTTATGAGAACCGTGAATTCTAAGTTGAATAAATATCCACTATCTTGCCCTGACCGGTTTGGCTCAGTGGCTAGAGCGTCGGCCTGCGGACTGAAAGGTCCCAGGTTCGATTCCGGTCAAGGGCATGTACCTTGATTGCAGGCACATCCCCAGTAGGAGGTGTGCAGGAGGCAGCTGATCGATGTTTCTCTCTCATCAATGTTTCTATAAAAAAAACTTTCTCATATTTTTCTTTCCCCCCCCCTTTTCTTCTGAAAAAAAAAAAAAAAAAAAATCAATAAAATATTTTTGAAAATCCACTATCTTATTTTTGGTGTCCATATAAATTTATAAGATATTAAAAATCCAAGATTCCCCAGTAA
>NW_006284618.1:1543888-1560547 GCF_000327345.1 Myotis davidii
GCCATCTGTATTCACGCTCTGATCTGATAGGCGGTCCTCTGCGGTCTCTGTCATCTCGTCTTTCTCTTAGATCTCGGCGATCATCCCTCACACGTGGGCGGTCATCTCTATCCCTATCGTCACGGCGACCTGAATCTCTCCAGCTTGAAGCTTCCTCAGCTGGCCCTCTTCTCCAGTCACCTTCATCCCTACAGCCATTCAAAATAACATGTTAAGTTCTAGTGTTAGACTATATGGGGAGTTACAGTGAATATATTATATTACATGGTCCTCAGAGAGTTTATTAATATAAAAGGGATAAAGTTTAAACTCATCACTTAATCTCAATCTGATGCCTCAGGAGTGGCAGTCAAATAAGAAAATCTAGATGTGTGCTGTCCAACACAGAAGCCACTATCTATCTGTGTCTCCTTAAGTTTATATTAACTAAAATAAAATGAAGACACTTCCTCAGGAGCACTAACCATATGCCAAATGGTCAACAGCCACAAATGGACTCTGGCTACCATAATGGACATTATAGGTATAGGACATTTTCATCCCTGTAGAAAATTCTATTAAACAGTGATGGCCTAGATTTATCAGTATAAAGCCACTATGGCCAAAAGAAGCAAGCAAGAACTACCACTAATAAAAGTAAAGGGGCTTTCTGAAACCTATACAATTTTATTAACCAATGTCACCCCAATAGGCAATTTTTTAAAAAAGGGGCTTTTAATAACTTAAGGGCAAAAAAATTGATTGACCTAAGCCAGAGGGAAAAAGCAATGGACTGGTAAAGATACCTGGACTTGTTCCACTACCAGAGAGTTAAAGAACATGCGGACAGCCACACAGCTCGTGCTTCTATTTTCATTCTTTGTTAAGAAAGAACATTCAATTAAATGACAGCTAAAAAAATTTAAGTCCATGATTCTGATAAATATTGGCAGAGGGAGGAATGAGGAACACCATCTCTCAAAAATGGTTAGGAATATTCAGGAGTATGTAAGAGAATCCTAACTGTAACTCCATGGATAGTTTTAATTCAAATATCACACCTCGGTCTTCTGAAGCGATCCTCTCGATCCCCATCTCTCTCTCTGTCCCTCTCTCTCTCTGGATCCTTGTCATTCTCTTCACGATCTTGACTCTCTCTCTCTCTCTCTTTTTCTCTGTCCCATTCACGTTCTTCTGGTGGTTTTGATTCTCGAGGTGGACCCCAACTTTCTTCTCTGGCTTTTTCCTTCTCTCTCCATCCACCTATTTTTTAAAGAAGCAAAAATATTTTCCACTAAAGAAACACAGACTGGCAACTATGAATAGAGATCTTAATGTTGACATTAATCCAGCACCATTCTAAACACTAATTTAAGACACTCGAACCTCTTAAAAAAATAAAAAAGAACTGAAGCCACTTACATCATTTCACAAGATCCCCAGCTCCTATTTGTGACTACCTATCCTGTTTCTCTAACACACAGGAACACATGACCTAAGAAACTTTTATAGTCCTGGTTGAGTATCCTGTAGCAGTTATTTTGGGTATGTTTTGATGATAAATAACTCACTTAAGCAGAAAACTTAAAGGGTGAAGGGTAGGAGCTAGATCTCTAAAGACAGGGCCCCAGTTATGTATTCATTTAGACTGTGCCACATTTTCAAAACAAAAGCACTCTTTCCCCTCATATTCCTGCCCTCCACCATTTACCATCCATGCAATCATGAAGCAAGGATAAATCCTTGGACCCTGCCCAGTACCTCACACTATCCCAGGAATGTCCAAATCTAGAAACATTTTATTTAGTTAGTTAGTCCTCAGCCAAGGATATTTTTCCATTGATTCTTAGAGTGGAAGGGAAAGGACAGAGAGAAAAAGATTGATGTGAGAGAGACACATCGATTGGTTGCCTCCCACAAATGCCCAGACCAGGGCCAGTGATCGAGCCTGCTATCAAGGTACATGCCCTTGACTGGAATTGAACCCAGAACCCTTCAGACTGAGGGCCGATGTTCTATCCACTGAACCAAACCTCCTAGGGCCATTTTATTTATTTATATACGCACACAAAAAGAGGCCAAAGGCAACAGAGATTTCAATGAAAATGTATTAGTTTTAAGGCTAATAATTATTATTGCTGCTAGCATTTATAGTACCACGTGCCATAGCACTATTCCAAACTCTGAGCTAAGTAGAGTTCATATTTGCTAATTTGCCTGTATGCTAAAATTTATACCTCCAAAATTAATACTCAAGAACTTTTATAGTCACTTGGAGACATGTGCAAAGTTGCAAAATATTTGAGTCACCTGACAAGTACATTTTCAGCAGAGGTTGGATAAGGCAACACTTGCCTTCTTGCTGCATCTCTCATACTTCAACTAAGTATCCTACTGGAGGTCTAGTTTTGCATTTTTTGAGCTTTTGGTTGGTGATTTCACTGTTTAAAATGGCCTCCAACGCCGAAGCCGGTTTGGCTCAGTGGATAGAGTGTTGGCCTGCGGACTGAAAGGTCCCAGGTTCGATTCCGGTAAGGGCATGTACCTTGGTTGCAGGCACATTCCCAGTGGGGAGTGTGCAGGAGGCAGATGATCGATGTTTCTCTCTCATCGATGTTTCTAACTCTTTATCCCTCTCCCTTCCTCTCTATAAAAAATCAATAAAATATATTTTTTTAAAAAAGAAAAAAAAAAGAAGGCTGGTCCAGAACAGAACCTGAAGAGCAAGGACACTGAAGGTATGGACCCATGAAAAAGAGCCCTTAAAGAAGCAGTCAAAAAGGCAAAAGGAAACAAAGAGAAAAAAAGTGGTCATTTGTGTGGGACATTGAAGGTAAGTAATCTTTGACATAATCACTGCAGAGATATTCAAGAAAAGGTTAAAAGATCAGTTTACTTAAAAACTAATAGGAATATACACCAATCTCTCGTATATCAATTAAAATTTGTGTTGTTGGTGTTTTTTTTTTCAGTTGAAAAGTAACTATTTTTTAATTAAAAAAAATGTAGTCATTTGAGATACTCCTTGTTTGGAACAACCTGCTATCATCTATAGAACAGTGGAGACTAGATTATGTAAAACTTTTACTTTCTACTTGTAAATATATCAAATAGAGTCTATAAAGAATCCAATCTGAATTTCTGAATCCCAGAATTTTACCTGGCTTGACAAATGGTCTCCAGAGACCAGGTCTTGAGTCCTCGCCCCTTCTGCTGGGAATCCGATCATCATCAGCCCGTCTTGAGATCCGGTCATCATCCATGTTTCTCCAAGGACCCCTGTCATCATCTGTCCCACGCCTGGGAATTCTATCATCATCGGCGTTCCTCCAAGGTCCTCGATCTTCATCCAGCCCGCGCCTGGGCCCCCGGTCATCATCCAGGCCTCTCCTTGGACCTCGGTCGTCATCAGCATTACGCCAGGATGACCGCTCATCATCAGCACCTCCTCGCCGTGGCCCCCGATCTTCATCCATACCACGTCTTGGTCCTCTGTCCTCATCAGCTGCCCGCCAATTTCCTCTGTCCTCATCCAATCCTCGTCTAGGTGGTCTATCATCATCCATATGCCGCCAGCTTCCCCTGTCGTCATCACCAATTCGTCTGGGAGGCCTGTCGTCATCACCAATTCGTCTGGGAGGTCTATCGTCATCACCGAGTCGTCTGGGAGGCCTGTCGCCAATTCGTCTGGGGGGCCTGTCATCATCTGCATTGCGCCAGGAAGGCCGATCATCATCTGCCCCACGGCGAGGGAACCTATCTTCATCAGGACCACGTCGGGGGGCTCTGTCATCATCCATGCCCCGCCTGGGAATCCGATCATCTTCTAGTCTAAGAGAAGACTCTCTCTCTTCATCTTCCCCCAACCGCCTTGGGCGATCTTCATCTCTTCTAATAGGCCTTTCCTCATCTCGCCCTTCTCCACGTCTCCACTCCCTACAGAGCAACAAGCCAAACATCTTTAAGAATAATTTTCTTAAAAAGCACATGGTGCTTTTGGGAATTACTTCCCTTTTAAAAATCACTTCGGTGTAAATCCATTAAACCTGCTACAATATGTTCTAATTAAAAACAAAAAACAAAACCACAAAATCCAAACTATTACATCAACAAACAATAAACCAGTAAGCAGACAACTGCCTTAAAAGGGCATCTGCACTTTTCTAGGAGTGCCTTGGCAATTTCATTATAAAGGATGTTTGATCTACTTAAGAAATTTAAAGGAAAAGAAAAACGTCAGGAATGTTCATTCTTACTCTAACTGCAGAACTATTCCAGAACTCATTCCTCAAGATGTTCAGAAGTCAGCAATTACAGTAGTTTGAAGTAAACTATGAAAAACATTTCAGTACGAGACATGCACACAATTTTTCACAACTCTCCTCTCCCCACCCATACAAAATCAGCCAAATTAGAAAACCACCAACCAGATATTAACAGAACCTATGACTGATTGGTACCATTTTCCTTAACTCTACTTACTTCTCTGGTGGGCCTCTTCTCCACTCAGAATCTACTTCAGGTGCTTTTCTCCACGTGCCTTCTGAATCTCTATCTCCCCATCGAGAGTCCTACATTGACCAAAGTTAGTAAGATGCATTACACTGGCAACAATTACTACCAATTACTGTTATTATGCAAACATTCTGTACTTACATTAAACAACCTTAAGTCATTAAATATAAATAAGTTTTCAAATTATTTCTCTTTTAATCTGAAATCAGACCGACAGTACAGTGAAACGTATTCCCATCTATTGTGGATGGCTTTATAAATTGATAAAACACCACTTGCAAGCAATATGGCAGCATCCTCCTAGAATCATTAAAATGTCTATAGGTTTTCTTTGACTTAGAAATTCCCTTATAAGATTATGTGAAAAAAGCTGAGTGTCCCAAAATGTACATCACAGTACCTACTAAACAGAGGTGGAGCAAATGAAATGTATAATAGGGGATGGTTAGATTAACGTTTCCCTCTTCAAAATATTATGCTATCAATAAAAATTATGGAGAGGATGTGAGAGATACTCAATACCCTTAAGGTGAAAATGTAAATGTAGTACAACCTCTGTAAGAAGTAATGCATATAATTTTAATCACAAACACTTCTGACACAGCTTGACCGCTCCTACAAACATAAGGCCAAAGTCAGAAAAGAATACTAAAATCAAACTCTAGGCGTGGGATGGAAGTACTGAAATAAAAATCTGAGAAGCTAAGAATAACTATAATCCCTTGTAGATGAATAGGAGGATCTTAATTTAAAATTTAAAGTGTCTTGGCAACAAAAGCCGTCAACAACTGACATTCAGAAGCAGTGAAGGACAAGTACGGCCAGATGATAAGTCATCTGCCATCAGAGCTGCTGAATCTGGGCTCTTAGAGTGGGAGTTGTTCTAAGAGACTTTCCCAAGTGAACACTGTGGGAGAAAATATTAACTCAATTTCAGTTATAGTAACTCATAACTCCGATGGAGGGAACGTCCACCCCAGAAGACCAAGTTTCTCTTACTATTCATACTCACCCTGCAAATTAATTCAAAGAATTCAACTTATGAGGTTTTAGTACAAATATTAGGACTTCAAAGGAGATTTTGGGGATGTTATGAGAGCCATTAAACAAATGAAAAGAATTCTGAAAAATTAACATGATCACCAAAACTTTTAAAGTCACTTGGTAGATCAACAGCAGAATAGGCCCTATTGATAAACATAGAAACTAAACAGGAATCACAGAAAACCAGTTACAAAATGACAAAGAGTTGAAAAAATGAAACATTAAAAGAAAGAATAGAACTTTGAAAGGCCAGAATAGAGACAAAGAGAAAAAATTCCCTAAGTTAAGGAAATTCAATCTTCTCTAAGCTGAGTAAATGAAATCCTCTGACTGAAAGAGCACATGTGCCAAAAAGGATGACTCATGAAGACCACACACGTAGGCACCTAAACATAGTCTTAAACTCCCTTTACCCCAAGATAGAGAAAAGTATAAAAGCTTCCAAGGAATAAAAGAGTGTCTACCAAGAGTATTATCAAGACCCCCACCCCAATGTGTACTAAATCCTCCCCTAGGGGAGGAGGATTTAGAACTGGCTGAACCACTGAACCATTGTTCAACTGTGAGATAAAAACAAAACCTCTTTTGAGACATACACAAAGACATTCTGAAAAAATTAAGATAATAAAATACAAAACAAAGTTATCTGCAAAGGGGAAAAGGTGATACAGTGTAAACATACTTGACACTAAATCATGTTTGCCAATATGGCTGTAAAACTTAAATGAGTCCTTTAAATAGAGAACATGTTTTAATGCTCTGGGGGTAAAAACATGCAGCTGATTGCAACACAACATAAATAAAGGCATGCTCAGAATTTTGTTTTGTTCTGAAGAGGCAGAAAACAAAGTTCTTAAGTTTGACTTAAAGAAGGAATGGCAGGCACATGGAAGCAAATAAAAAGCTCCAAACTATATCTCAGGAATAAAACAAGTACATAATAGTTACCATGTTAAATGTGAATAGATAAAACTAAACACTCTCCACCCAACCGTGTGGCTCAGTGGTTGAGCGCCCACCCATGCTCCAGGTCTCTGGTTAGGATCCTCACCAGGGCACATGCCTGGGTTGCAGGCTCAATTCCCAGCAGAGTGCTTGCAGGAAGCAGCCGATCGATGTTGATGTTCCTCTTTTTGATGTTTCTACCTCTCTCTCCCTCTCCCTTCCTTTATAAAAAGCAATAAAAACATTAAAAAAGAAGACTAAAAACTCAAAACTCTCTAATTAAAAGAAGGTGAAGGTAGGGGACAAAGGGGTATAAAACAGAAACAAAAGGTTAAAATGAGCAAAAGAATGAACACAGATTTGCAAAAGCTAAAAGAAAAAACTTGGAAACCCACAATCATAGATAAGTTACCTCAAGTTCTTCAGTAGATGAAGTTCCCATAAGTCAACAGGATGGCACAAATTAGATAACACAACAGCTCTAGTTTCATACATACACATAGAAATTTGTGCTCAAGAGAAAATACTCATAAAAACAGACCATGTTTTTTTTTTTAAAAAAAAAAACCTACCAACAGACCATGTTTTATAACACAAGGGAAAATGTACTAAATTAAAAAAAATTGGAAACCATATAAGCCACAATCACCAATAACAAAAAAGTAAAAAATAGGAATTAGTGACAAGAGTGACAAAAGTGAAAATCTATCATCCATATGCACATGAAACAAATCGAAGCCTACATGGGTAACAGTAACGGCTCCTCTAATAAAGATAAGGGCTTCGTGAAGATGGCACAGATAAAGGAATGAAGAAAAGACAAGCAAAGAGCATGCAGGTAGATGTCACAGACATATGATAAAGCACAAAACTAGCTCAGTCTGGCTGAAGTATAGATGACTAAGAAAAGCTAATGAAAAAGCAGTAAACATGAAAGGCCTTAACTACTAAGACATGTTTTAACCTTTGGTTCCAAGTAATGAGTACCAATCAAAGGAAGGTTTGAAACCCTAGAGCAGGTGTAATGATCAGATACGCAGTATGAAAAATCAAGCAGTTCACAATGTAGAGGAATGTCTGATGCTGGGGGAAGATTATGACCAGGAAGAATAGTAAGACCAGTAAAAAAAACTGCAGTAAGGCAGGAATATAGGAATAGAAAGGAAAGGGATTCAAAACTCTGGTGATTGAAGTGGGTAACGTACTACCAGTCAGGAGAGGGAATTAAAGACTCAAGATAGTGGGAGAGAAAACAGCTGCATATTAAATATAACAGAGCAGCACTGGAACTGACTGGCAATCTCATTAAAAAGCAGGTTCTGATTCAGAAGGTTTGGTGCTGGGCCTGAGACTCTGCATTTCTAACAAGCTCCCAGGGGATGCTGAATATTGATGGTCAACCAACTTCGAGTGCCAAGGAGTTAAGAGAACTCACATCATTCTTTTAATTCACAGCAACTCCTTCTTAGAAACACAGAACAGTCCCTCTTTCCATAGCACTAATCAGTGCTATACTTTGTCAACTACTTACCGTCTTACGGAGATTCATTCTGACTGATAAGACTGATAAGTACAATAGACCAAAGTCTATAAAAATCTCAGATTCACTAACAGAAGTTTAACTTTCTCCCTTTACAAACCTTCTGTCTTTGGGAAGACAAAGCAATACCAGACTTTCAGAGACGTGAATGGAACTAGTTCAAAACACCAAGCCCAGACATTGACATACACACTGACATAGATCTACTGTGAAGAGAACAAGTCATCCCAGGGAAAGCAATGTCTGTACACTCACCTTTCTAGAAAGTGGATCTTCACCAAGTCTTCTCTCTTCCTCTCTACGACGCTCCCTTTCTTCAATTTCCAACTCCCTTTGGCGTTTTTTCCTTTCTACTTCTTCTAACTTCTTGACCCGCTCCTGATATTCTCGAAGCTCTTCCTCACGTTTTGCCCGTTCTGCACGTTCTCTCTCTTCACGCTCTATATAATGTATTCGGTTAGCCCAGTGGTCGGCAAACTCATTAGTCAACAGAGCCAAGTATCAACAGTACAACGATTGAAATTTCTTTTGAGAGCCAAATTTTTTAAACTTAAACTATATAGGTAGGTACATTGTTAACTTAATTAGGGTACTCCTAAGGCTTAGGAAGAGCCACACTCAAGGGGCCAAAGAGCCTCATGTGGCTCGCGAGCCACGGTTTGTCGACCTCTCAGTTAGATAGTGTGCCTCCTACCTGCACCTTTCCTTTAGTGCTAGGTCTACTTTTTTGGTATTAAACATGCATAATATAGAAGTAAATCCTTTTTAAGAATTTAAAAACAGCTTACCATCAGCTAAAGGACAGAAGATACTTGAGAAAAAAGAATTATGCCATTCATTATTAATAGTTTTGTAATGACTTAAGAAGATAATAGGAATCCCTCCTCAAATCCTGAGCATCTCTGATAACCAGATAAAGGAGCATTTGACAGACTTCATCTGACAGATATTCCTAAATAAATGTGACTACTACACAGAATATAGTGATAAAAAATTAAAAGGTATTGATTTTTAAAAGAACACCAAAAATGTGAGATTCAGCTGATAAGACATATCTTCACATAAAACTAAAATTAAGATCCCAGAAACAGAACTAGTTAGTTGCAGTTAATAAGTCAATGATCCCTACTTCTCAATCTGTAACAGACTGTGTACAAGCATTTGTGATAACTCACTACATTCGGACCAGTGCCCTACTTCTCAATTCATTTATTTTCTAAATAAGACTGCTATAAACTGACCTAATATCAACCTTGTGTAATCCCACCTCCAATCTTGGTCTAGTTACCTTTTAGCATTTGCTCTTCTGCCCTCCTCTGCTCTTCCTCTTCCTTTTCTCTATAGTAGGTTATTCTGCGTTCTTCTTTACGTTGCCTTTTACGTTCTTCCAAGCGATTATGCCTTTCTTCTGCTAATCGCTCTTCAAACTGTTTAAGTTTTTCCTGTAATTGGTTACCACAAATTAAAAAATATATATATATCAAGTTTTTTGGGAGAGCTACAAAACTAGCAGGAAGTTTTAAGTTTACAAAAGCATTCCAAGTTCCTTGGAACCATAAAAAGCAACCTTCAAGTATAAAAACCAGAATTTCCAAATGATTGAAGGTTTTCTCAACCAAATTTCTAAACACGTAAATTGCTGACAACATTAAGTGGGCCTGCCAACATACAAACTAAAATGAATGACTAAATTAGAACGTTAAGAGCAGAATACTTGATTTTTTCTTTCTGTAAATAGTAAACAAAAGCTTGTACAAACTGCAAATTTTATGCAGCCCACCATCGCCTTTAGAAAAATAGTGATGGTTGACTTAGTCTAGAAAATATTTTCAAGAAATGTTCTATTAAAATATTACTTAAATGGTAACATTATATATGTTAGCTCAATACAAAATGTGCTACTGTATTGAAGAAGAACCCTTAAGGCAAAACTAAAACTCATGAACATTTCCCTGAAACCATAAATGTACCTCATAAACAGATTGTCGTGCTGCCTTGAGTCGCATTTCAAATAAATCTCTGTCTTCAAGCATTCGTGACATTCGATTCTTGTGTTCAAGAGCCTTTTCCCGTTCTAGCTGCATAGTAGTAATCTGCAAATACATAATAGTTAAATTTCCAAAGCATACATTATCTGATTACTAATTTCCCCCTAATCCTGATATATCCTTGCAGAATACAAGCAGCTCCTGTGCCTCGTCAATCTTGCTATCTATCCTTCATGCCAACAGGTCCCTCGGAAGGCAATCGGGGAGATGGATAATCGAGGTATCTGCAAGAACGTTTTTAATTGGCCCACAGTAGCACAAATTTTTATAAAGGAGAAACTACAACTATGTATATGGTAAAACAAATAAAACACCAAAAAATGGTAGTAGGCACTATGGTTGAATTATTAAAGGCATTTCTTCCTTAAAAACAACTGGAGATCAAGCAAGATGAACTACAGATTGAAGAAGGCTTTTCTTTGTGTGTCACAAGAGAAAAAAATGGAAAGCTTCAGGGAAGAGATTGCAGCAAAACATCTCAAATATTTCATTTGGTCTGCAGCACTTTTCCTAATTTTGTATCACAAAAATTTCAACTTCTAAAAAAATTTGGAAGAACTGGCAACACTTGTCCCAGAATGACAACAATCCAATGGAATTGAGAAGGGGCTGTGTTCTCCACACTGTAGTCCTCACAAATGTACACTGTCTCCTGCCCGTGGTTACTTTACTCTTTTTTTTTTAACCACAACCAAGTCATTTCTTTTTCTTACATATTTTGCTACTACAAGCAAACCTTACTTTTGTATCATTAGGTAAACAAAGACTAACAAAACTATAGATGCAGCTGTTTAGTCACAAAACAACATATTGTATGATTCCATTTACCTAAAATACCCAGAATAGGCAAATCTAAAGGCAAAAAAGATTAATGGTAGAAAGGACATGAGGAATAACTGATAAATGGGTGCCAACCTTATTTTGGGGGTATGTTATAAAATTAGATAGTCGCACAATTCTGTACTAAAAAGCTGCACACGATGGTGTGTGAATTCTATCTCCATAAAGGTGTTTTTAAAAACTAAACTTTTTAGCCGAAACCAGTTTGGCTCAGTGGATAGAGCATTGGCCTGCGGACTGAAGGGTCCCGGGTTCGATTCCGGTCAAGGGCATGTACCTTGGTTGCGGGCACATCACCAGTAGGAGTTGTGCAGGAGGCAGCTAATCGATGTTTCTCATCGATGTTTCTAACTCTCTCTCTCCCTTCCTCTCTGTAAAAAACAAAATAAAATATATTTTAAAAAAATAAATAGATAAAAAATAAACTTTTCAGCTGTACTTTGTATTTTATAAGTTTCATTTTTTAATCTCACTATAAAAATGTCTACCTGTCCACTAACCTGTTGGTATGCACCCACTAAAGCACACCATTTCTGGCAAAAGAATACAAGTCAGTTTTGCCCTAGCTGGTTTGGCTCAATGGATAGAGCATCGGCCTGCAGACTACAGGGTCCCTGGTTCGATTCCAGTCAAGGGCACATAACTTGGTTGCAGGCTCCTCCCCAGCCCAGGCCGTAGTCAGGGCTGCAACAGGAGGCAACCAATTGATGTGTTTCTCTTATCATTCCCTCTCTTCCACTCTCCCCGAAAATCAATGGAAAATATCCTTTGGTGAGGATTAACAAAATAAATCAATTCTGATATCCTGGTCCCATTAGTGACAGAGGATTTAATTATAGCTTACAGTCTAAAAATATTTCAATTAAATTAAAATCTTACTCTTTCTTCTTCTTGTTGTTCCCACAGATCCATGTCTTTAATTCTCTGTTCTTCATAAGCACTTTTTATTAAAGGGATTTCTTCCAAGCGTTTAGCTCTTTCAAAATAATCAATCTGAATAACATGAAAATATAGTTTTTAAAAAAATCTTTTAATCTGACATGTTAAAATTTTACCAGTTCTTTCATTTACCTTCTTTTCTTGATTCTTCAAGCGTTCCTGAAGTTCCTTCTTTTCTTTCTCTAGTTGTTCAACCTGCTTAGCCATGATGAAATCTGGATCCAGTTCTTCAAGATCCTGAAAGGTAGTAGAAATGCACAATCATTAATAAGAATGTAAAAGAAATATGGAGCACTGCTTCTAGAATCAAATCCTGAATTACTTTGTATACAGTGGGTAAATTTAAGCAATGTAAAAATGTTTTACAACAGCCACGTTTCCACTTGATTATAAGGACAAAAAATATGCATGTATCCAAACTCTGTTTTAACAGTGGTGAAAATCTGTACAGCTATTAAACACAAATGCTTACTTCACAGATTTTAGTTAATAAATCCTGTGTAACAAAATGAGTGAAACCACCAAATAACCCAAAATAAACCAATAAATGGTAAAGGACTGTGCTTCTAAGAGATCTGGATAAAACTAAGTTTAATGAGTAACGTGCTACATACTTCAATATCGATATCTTTGAATGCTTTGGCACCCAGTTCTGTTTTCTTGATCTGCTCCAGCCGCTCACGAACAGTTTTCTTTTTGATTTGTTCATGTTCCTGTAAGATACGTTCCTTCTCTCTCTCCTTTGCCTCCTGTCTCAGCCTCTCTTCTTCAGCCTTCCGTACTTTCTGGAGTTCAGCTTCCCTCTGCTCCAATTCTTCTTTCTCACGCTGAATATTCAGACTCTCAAGCCGCTCTTTCCTTTCCTCAATTGTCTGACGTCGAGCCAGGATACGCTGATGCTCTTTCCGCGAATTTTTAAGGTATGCAGTAACAGCCAACTGATGTTGTTCTTCTTTCTCTTGCTTCAAAAACGAATGCATTTAAAAAATTAAGTGACATACCATGGTATTAGGCATCAAAAATTACTAAATAATCCTGAGGCATTACCCTTATGTGTTTGCATTTAGTAACAGAAGATGACATTATTCAAACTACAAGCTCTCAGTTCTAAATGCTATGTCGCTACTCCCACAGCAATGACATAGCTGAAAAACCTGTGTTTGCTAGGTCAACTTTTCTCTGTACCAAATCTCCTTTTAAGTGTTCAAGCTGGGGAAGAATACTAACAACACACAAACAAGGAAAAAAACATAGGCATGAAGGCAAAGCCCAAACAATCACAGTACTCCCTATTAGAATCATCATTGTGTGGTCTGTTGTATGCCCACCCAATACTTGTATTATTATGTGTAGTGTATTATTTTACCCAATGGGAGGCATCTCAGTCTTCTGTACATCTGATAAAGACATTTGATAAAAATACCAAATACAGCCCTGACCGGTTTGGCTCAGTGGATAGAGCATCAGCCTGAGGGGTCCCGGGTTCGATTCCAGTCAAGGGCATGTACCTTGGTTGCCGGCACATCCCCAGTGGGGGGTGTGCAGGAGGCAGCTGATTGACGTTTCTCTCTCATCAATGTTTCTGGCTCTCTATCCCTCTCCCTTCCTCTCTGTGAAAAATCAATAAAATATATATTTTTAAAAATACCAAATACAACTGAATAGGTAATCTATATTAAATCCCTTCCTTCAGACACCATCTTAAACCTTTTTGTGAAAGACACAGCATAAGGGCCCCTCATAATTTCTGTACTATTTCTCCCAAAGATGCATACCAGTATATGAGCTGGTTTAATGACTTCAAGTGCTTTTGCGAGTACTGAGGACATGGCTGTCAGCTGGTTTCTTATCTGCTCCGAAGGCATGCTTTGCAAATAAGGACCAAGTGGAGCATCTTCTCGAGTAGCATAATTCAAATCAGATCCAAAACTAAGGGTCCGAGAAGTGTGGTCAATACGAACCTTTGAAAAGTAAATATTATCAATAGTTAAGTCTATATGCATATATGAAGTCAAACTTCCGATAAAAAATTTCAACTGAACTTGAGAAAAAAAATGAAAGCATGTTGAATACAAAACCTACAAGATTAGCTCAGGAAAGCTTTAAATTAGTGCCAATGTACCAAAAGCTAAGAAACAAAGGTTATGTGTTTTTAGTCCTCAAAGGCCTTGCCTTCCCCCTCAGTATCCCCTTACAGCACATACCTGCAGGTCACAGTGCCTGGCTGCATCTACAATGGCACGTTCCAGTTGGAAAGCATCAACAAAAGGAACCAGAGAAGTCAAACGAGAAAACTCAATGCTCTGATAAATTTGTGCCACCTGTATAAAAAAAAAACACAAGGTTACTAAAAATAGCTTATCATTTATTCAGCATTTTTTATATGCAGTCTTACACAATCACTAGAGGACTGGTGCACAGATTCATGCACAGGTGGGGTCCCTCGGCCTGGCCAGCACCCTCTGGCAATCCGGGACCCCTTGGGGGATGTTGGACAGCCAGTTTCGGCCAGATCACTGCAGGCCAGGCCAAGGGACCCCATCAGTGCACAATCTGGGCCAGGAGGGCTCCAGGACATGCCAAGCCCTTCGTGCCCAGTCCTGATCAGCCGGACCCCAGGAGCACGCTAACCTACAGGTCAGAGAGTCTACCCCCTGGTGATCAGTGCACGTCATAGCAACTGGTCGAATGGTCAAACAGTTGGACACAGCATATTAGGCTTTTATTATATAGGATAGGATGGGAAGTAGAAATTGTGCCCATTTTTCAGAGAAAAGAAGTTGGAGCTCAGAGTAGCTATGTTAACAGTACATTGCTAGATTTGGCATTCCAATAAAAGGCTCTCAAACCTAAGTCCTGTGTTTTAAACCAGCAGTCGCCAACCTTTCAGACCTCACGGACCACCAGTGGTCCATGGACTGCCGGTTGGCAACTGCTGCTTTAAACCGTCACCTCATACCATTTCAGAAAAGCGTCATCTTTTCATAGTCTCATCAAACAAAACAAAAAAAAACTTAACTGGTTACATATTTGCAGATAAAGACCAGCTACCTAATTCATCTGAACACTTTTTACAAAACTGTCTGAAGGAGACTGGCAGCATTACTACTTAGTTATACTGCTAATTAGCCTTCAACTACTTGTATAGCACATGAGAAATAACGCTACTCACATATACAAGAAAGCAGGTCAATGAAATGTGCGCAAATACTGAAGTGAACATATAATAAAAGCCCCTCCCCCAAATGAAACAAATGAAAGACAAAACAGAAACTTTTGAGCCATATTATAAACTACAATACTCAAACGTAAGAAATCAGACTAAAATAGGTTAAAAGACTGATAATACCTAGTGTAAGCAGGAGAAAAGGCTCTCTCGTTTACAACTGGTGTGACCCTTAATAGACTCTTTTCAGGAGCTACTAAAGCTTTAAACGTGTAAAGTCTATGACTAATTCTTATGCTACAGAAATCACAGAAGTATGCAAAGAAAAGTGTAAAATGCTCACTACAACATTTTTCTAATAGCAAAAAGCCTAGAAATACAGATTTATATCAATAGTCTGAATATATAAGTCATAGTACCCTTGACAATGAAAAGCTTTGCAGGTATTAAACGAAATAAGTAGACCCTACTAACAAGGGAAAATGTACAAAGACACTGTTCAACAAAGAAAGCAGTTGTAAATTTTGTAAAATTCTTTTTTCATATCAAATAGATAAGACTAATTTTGAACAGGGAATAGAATTTTGGGAGACTTTCACTTCCTATGTTATTCCTAAATTTTTCAGTTTTGCAATCAAAACAATCAAGGAAGGAATTCTAGTTCTTACATAAAACATCCATTTTTTCATTTTTACCTGCTGCAGAAGACGGAGTATGGTGTTGTTTTGCAGCTGTGGGACATACTGTTGCAGCTCTGGTTCCTTTTCAGGCTGGTCCTTAACCCAATTTAGAACCTATAAAAATCCATTAAATTAAAAAAAAAACTTACATTTTCTATGTAACAGATACTAAAACATCTACAGCAGAACTTTCTCAGTTTCCTTAGACAAAAGTATCAAGACAACACAAAAAATACAGAATGTATAATGAAGCTATGAATACTTGTCTGAAGGTGACTGACAGCAATGGCTAAGGCAAGCCATGCTGCTAATTTACCTCCACAGGTTTGTTTAGCACATCAGAAATATCTTTTCTCTTGACATAAAGAAAAAAGACAATGAAATGTGCACCGACTTTTAAACACATAGGCTAATACTTCTCTCTTAATAAATAGAAATATATCTAAAACTGCACTAGGACAAGCTATATGATGATATAATCAAACGTAAATGCAAAGGCTTACCTTTGTGACTCTCTCACAGAGTTTTAGGGGGTTAAATTCTACTTCCAGCCAATTGTAAAGGTCTTTCACTTCTGAGACAACATACTGTAGTACATTGAATCTAACCTACAGTAAACAAAACAAAAAGTTTAATTGCTAAAGGAAAACTTCCAACTGGAATTGTGAACTCATTAAAAAAAATACAGAATTAGAAATCTGAAAAATGATTAACAAGTAAACCACCAGTATTTAATCATGAATTATAAAACCTGACCATACAGTTTTCTGTTCGAACCATATTTATATGTGTATATATATATGAATGTTCAAATGTATACCAACCATATCGTTAATGAGGCCAATTCGCGTTGGTGGGGCTTGAAGACCTAGCAGTGTTGCAAGGCGCCGTTGTTTTTCAACTATGATACCATCCATATCCAGAAGTCGAGCAATATCAGTACGTTCAGGGGTAATAGGGATG
>NW_006284618.1:1560756-1567035 GCF_000327345.1 Myotis davidii
CGGCTCGGTTGCAGGCTCCTTTCGTGCCCAGGCCCTGGTCAGAGTGCATGTAGGAGGCAACCAATCGATGTGTTTCTCACACATCAATATTTCTCTCTGTCTTTCCCTCTCTCTTCCACTGTCTCTGATCATCAATGAAAAAATATCCTAGGATGAGGATTTAAAAAAAAATAAAGGAAAACTAATTTAAAAAAAGAAAAGACTACACAACAAGAATATCTGGAGACACTTTTGGTTGTCACAAACTGGAAGGACTGCTACTGGAAACCAGCGGGTAGAGACAAGGAATGCTGCTAAACATCCTAAATGCACAGTCCCCCACCACAAAGAATTATCCAAACCCAAATATCAATAGTGCAGAGGTTGAGAAACCCTAATCTAGAACATACTACCATGTCATTTAATAATAGATATTTGTTTCATAATGTCAGTTCTATCCAACTATAACATTCTTACCTTTGCATCTCTTCTTGGGTAAGATTCTTTCTCATTTCTCTAGATAGATGGTAAAGACGATGGAGTGTAGATGCATGAAAAAGAGCATTTCCCGATTTCCAAAAGACAGTTGAGACTTTGTTATAGTAATTTGCCATCAACTGAGGTTTAGGTGGCTTTTTAGATAAGGAGAATAGCCCGTGAATATCTTCCACAGCTTTGAATGCTTCCTAAAATTAGGAGTATAAATTAGTCATTGCATTCTAAGCCAAACAAAAATCTAATTCAAATCTCATTATGAAACCTAAAGCACAAAACACTTAATAAAAGTGGCAAATAAAATGCTTTCATGTATGGTTCTTTTTATTCATCTGTAACCTAGTATCTGATATATTTCTGAAAACTGCCATAATTGCAAAAATACAAAGTTCTTAAAACTCTTTAAAGTAGAAAGAGCAGACTTGTTAAGAAAAATGTGTATATCATCACACAACTTGGGGGAATACATAAAAAAAAAATCTGGAAGAACACAAAACACAATAGAAGTTATTCTGAGTTATAAGATCATATATGAGTATTGTCTTCTTTATATTTATCCATATTTTCTATAATGAACACCTTTCCTTGTGTTCTATATAACTTTTTCTTCCTTAATTCATCAGGTAGTTATTTTAAGGGTGTCCCTACAGAAAAAGGAAGTTATCGTAAGAAAACAGCGGAAAATCAAATCCCATTTTTCACCTGGCTGAAAAATTATTGATTTCTCTGTAATTTCAATTAGATTTGGGGGGATTAAATATATTAAAGTTTCAACTTATGACTACAAAATCCTGTGAAAATGTCTTTGTAAAATTCTTAAGTGTGAAAAGGCCAAGTAGAGAATGCTTCCCAACATGGCTGAGATCTCCAACATAGGACTGATTACTCATCATGTATGCTAAGTCGAAGCAACACCAAGAAATCTAGGAGAAAATCCAGAGCATCACTTCTCTATTCACAGTAAAAGACAAGTTTTGTTTTTTAATTTCTAACCTGACACCACCAATACTTTTGCAAAATACAGTAATATTCTCCTCTAGACTTATTTCATCACGAACCAGTAAAAAGTTCACACATTAAGCAGCACTGAAGACTATTTTATATGGAAAGAAACTGGGCCCAAAAGAAATCACGCGATTTGGTCTAGACTTCATAGCTGGCACCTAGAACCAAAATATTCTGAGATTCCCTGTCCAGAACTCTCCCTACTCCATCAGACAATCTTAAATGTATCACCTACTAAAATTGACCAACAGATATCAAGATAAAGATACTCAGGAAGGGGGGAAATATGGGCTGTTACCTGCCACAACTCCATGCTGATAGCACTGTCCAACTGAACAAGCCTGGTCTCCAAATGCATAGACTGGCTCTCTGGATTATTAAGATTGATTGCTGTACTCTGATTGTGGTGGCGTTGAATCTGAGACAAGTGCATTCTCAAATTGTCACACAGCTTACGGAATTCGGCCTTACGGGTGTATTGGAGGCAGAATTTGAAAGCTATAAGCATAAAAGTAAAATATATTAGGTACTTTCCACAATCAACTTAAGTATTGAATAAATTTTAGTTCATGTATTAAGATCAACTATTTAAGTAAGATTTACCAAAAAATCATGTCTTTAGAAGTTATCAGAGTTGTAATTCACTTCATGTGCCCTGACCACCTTTTGGATATAGTCATCAGCATGTCCTAGGACTAAAATATGGTTCTGAGTTTACAAATAGGAATTACTCAAATTTGGGTCTAAGAGGGACTCACCTTTCAAACCCTAAAACAGCAAAAAAAAATTCTAGCCTGAAATACAGACGACACTTGAACAATACAGGTCTGAACTGTGCAGGTTCACTTATACACAGGTTTTTTTCACTAAGTACTGTAAATTTATTTTCTCTTCATTACAATTTTCTGAACATTTTCTTTTCTCTGGCTTACTTTAGTATAAGAATACAGCATGTAATACTTATATAAAATATGAGTTAATTGATTATGTTATTGGTAAGACTTCTAGCTAACAGTAGACTATTAGTTATGTTTTTAGGGAGTCAAAAGTTCTACGTAGATTTTCAACTGCATGAGGGGTCAGCACCCCTAACCCTCATGCTGTTCAAATATACAATGAACTTTGTTACCTAACTTGCATAGACAGGAAGCTTTTGTACTAATGAAAACTGTACAAATTGGGACTTGTGGTATAGACGTGCACGTAAACTACTTGCTGTCATGAAAACATTAATATTTCGCCCAGCTGGTATGGTTCAGTAGTTGAGTGTTGTCCTATGAATCGGGAGGTCGCAGTTCCATTCCCAGTCAAGACACATGCCCAGGTTGCAGGCTCGATCCCCAGTCGGGGGGCACGCAGGAAGCAGCCAATCGATGATGTTTCTCTCATCCATACTTCTATCTATCCCTCTCCCTTCCTCTCTCTCTAATAATAAAAATAAATAATAATAAAAAAGTTTATTTTTTCAATCACCTGGAAAACTCCAAAATGACTTTAAAAGGTCTTTCAATCATCAATAAAATACATTTCATATAAAATTACCTTAAATAGTAAAACAAATTTCTTAAAAAGTCACTTATTTACTATTCAAATGAATGCCAATATTTCAATAAAGATAAAAAACTATATAAAATTAAGCTAATCTTTTGCAAAATCTATTCGTTAAGATTTTTTAAAATTATTATTGCTTTTTAGAGAGAGAGAGGAAGGAAGTGAAAAATTGATAAGAGAGCAAAACATGGATCGGCTGCCTCCTATACACCACCCACCAGGATTGAACTTATAATCTGGGCATGTGCCATGATCAGGAATCGAACCATCAACCTTTCAGTGCCCAGGACAAGGGCCTGGGCTTCAAATTATATTCTTAAGTCAACTTTTCAAATCAGTTCTTGTTTTACCTTGTTGGGCAATATCATGGTAGAGACGCTCTACTCTAGAATTGTTTCGAAGAAGGTCCAAACACTGTCTGTATGATTCCCACAGGAATTTAACCCATGGAGTTAAAAGTAACCTGTCAGTACGATCCTGAGTGTCTTCGCCACTTACAGCACTTAGGAGAACACTACAAAAACATAAAATATATTGAAAACATTTTTAGACATGGTTTCCCACTTTGCCATGACGAAAACACCAAAACCGATAATCTTTATAAAATAGTACATATTCTTCCTACAACTTTGAACACACTATAAAGCTGTCACATTTAGTGTCCAAGTATTTGAATTCCCAATCCACAGTACAACCATTTAAATTAATACATACCAATCTAAAGGTTGTAATTTTCCACTTTTATGAACTTTAACTAACACGATTCTTTCGGTTACTATACATTTGAAATCTCAAATATTAGCAATCTTTCTAATAAACACCTACTTCAAATCAGGATGGAGACACATGTACAGAAAAACACAGAACAGTTTATTAGCAGTTTAACCCACATACCTCTCAGGAGTTTGAATATTATCCAGATCTTCTATGTCTAAGACCATCTGCTGGGATTCTTCTTTAGCAGCTTCAGTTTTTTCCTCTGCCAATTTCAAATATGCCCTAACAACATCCTCTAGAGATTTGATGTTCACCTAAGAAAAAAAAAAAAATAAGACTTTCCCCAACAAAACATAAAATATCTTAAAAGCAAATTTTATGACATAGCATATATTTACTTTGAACGGTAAACTCAAAATTACTAAATGCACTTATAAAAAAATATTAAACCCAGCTCTGTTCATACCTGTTGACAAATGTTCTTATACTGGTATAATCCTTCTTTAGCCAAATGGCTCTTTCGAAGATCCACACAAAGTTCCAAGTATTTCAACATGATTGGTTCATGTATTTTTTGCCATGTTCTATGTTTCTTACTTTTCATAACATCATAAAGAACATCCAAAGCAGGTTGCTTTTTGCCAACCTCAAGAAATTCTGGAAAGGTAATTCAGGAGAATTAAAATCAGTAATATATATTATACAAAAGTCTAAATCTTGCTTTTTAAATTGGCTGTTTTACTTTCTGAACTCATTACCATCCCTTTTTAGGTCACATTTATTTTTGACTACTAAAGCTATGCCAAAATTACCCAAGGCAAAACCATGAACACCAGTTACTATCTCAAAATATGGTCTACAATTCCTCTGTACCAAACATATCTTTCTAAGTGATTTTAAAGTTCCAGAAACTGAAGTCATGAGGGAAAATAAATCTCCCCAACAAACAGAGAGAAGTATTTTAGTCACCAGTGCTCTGATGTAATCTTTGCTAGTTCATGCTAAGACTTGAGACAAGAAAAATACATTAAATTTATGTTCCTTTAAGATCAATTGACTATGTCAGTCTATTTCTGGGCTCTCTATTCTGAATATTCTCTACTGATCTATGTATCTAGTCTTTTGCCAATACCTCACTGTCTTGATTCCTATAAAGGAACACATGGTAAGGTCTTAGACCAGATAGTGTGTGTCCTAATGCTATTCTTCAACATCGTGTTGGCTATACCAGTCTTTTGCCTTTCATATAAACTTTAGAATTAGTTTGTAGATAGCTACAAAATAACTGACTGGAATTTTCAATTGGGATATTCTATACATCGAGTTTGGGAGAACTGACAACTTACAATTTAGTCTGGCCCTGACCAGTTTGGCTCAGCGGATAGAAGTGTCGGCCTGCGGACTGAAAGGTCCCAGGTTCGATTCCGGTCAAGGGCATGTACCTTGGTTGCGGGCACATCCCCACTAGGGGGTGTGCAGGAGGCAGCTGATCGATGTTTCTAACTCTCCATCCCTAACCCTTCCTCTCTATAAAAAAATCAATAAGATATATTAAAAAATAAATAAATAAATAAAATTTAGTCTGCCAAAACATGAGCAAAGAGTATGTATGTCTCCACTTATCCCAGTCTAAACACGAGGAAATATTAAGACAGTTTCCCAATTGAGGGACATTCTATAAAATACCAAACCAGTACCCTTCAAAATTATCAAGGTCATCAATAAGGAAAGTCTAAGAAACTGTCACAACCAAGTAGCCTAAGGAGACAGGACAACTAAATGTGATGCATCCTGAATGAGATCCCGAAACAGAAAAGGACATTAGAGAAAGCTGAGGAAATATGGAGTATGGCCTTGGTTAATAATAGTCCATCAGTATTTGCTCATTAGTTGTGACAAACGTACCATTATACTGATATAAGACATTAATAGAGGAAACTGTGTGTGGTATATATGGGACCTCTGTACTACCTTTGCAATAATTCTGCAAATCTAAAACTTTATTTCTACAATTAAGTTTATTTTTTAAAACTGGGAGGAAAAACATTTTAGAATATAGAGCAAAGAAACACTTCTGAATTTACTGCCAACTAAAACTGAAGGCATTCTATATTTGGCAATATTTCAAAATCCAATTCTAATCTCGTGTTCTACGTATATTGCTCATTTTGAAATTCAGCCAAAAGCAAAGGCTCCTCTATCACATTATTTCTGACTAAAGTTGAAATTTATCTTATTTTTCATCATTTTTTGCTTTCTTTTGCACAAACAATAAACTGGGGGTGGGGGGGGAATCTTTAAGTCACCTGGTTATGTTCGACCTAAATTCATTATGTAATTGCCAAATTTCACAAACAGTATCTTTTCACTGAAAAGATACTGAACAACTTGGGAGTACTAAAACACTAGTTTTACACTATACAGGTACAAAATGTCTAAAAACACTACATCTTCATTTTTAAAAATCATTGTTTAATTTCCTCCTTAAAAAAAGAAATCTGGCCCTAGCTGGTTTGGCTAAGTGGATAGAGT
>NW_006284618.1:1567060-1568734 GCF_000327345.1 Myotis davidii
GTGTGGGGGGGGGCGGGTGTTGTCCCCCCCCCCCCCCCCCCCCCATGAACCAAGAGGTCACTGGTTCAATTCCCGGTCAGGGCACATGCATGAGTTGCGGGCTTGATTCCCCAGTGGAGGTGTGTGTGTATAGGAGGCAGCGATCATTGGTGTTCCTCTCCCATCCATGTCTCTACATCTCTATCCCTCTCCCTTCTTCTCTCTCTAAACAATAAAAACATATTTTTAAAAAATCTTTGCCTTGGCCGGATAGCTCAGTTGGTTTAAGTGTGATCCCAATATGCCAAGGCTTTGTGTTCTATCTGGATCAGAGCACATACAAGCAGCCAATGAATGCATAAATGAGTGGAACAAATCAATGTTTCTCTGTTATACCCCCCCTTCCTCTTTGCCTCTAAAAATCAATAAATTTTTAAAAATATTTGACAAAGAATTATTTAAGAGTAAACTAACAACGTATAGCATTATCTACCATACAACTCTGTGCTAAGTAAAGAATAGGCGAAAAGACCCCTTATTTGGGGGTTTTACTAGAACTACAGGTTTAGTAATTCTCTAATATTTCTTCTTCCAATTATCACATCTATCAGGAATGTTGACTGTGAACATTCCTTGCCCTGAGAAAGCTACAAACATTATAACTCTCTAGTATAGAAAAAGCTTGCAACAGGATAAATCACAACACAACATACTGAAAGAAATACCTTCATACAATAACCTACTTCATCAAATATTCCTCATATGTAAATGATTGCAAATCCCTCTTCAATACTTCAAGTTAATAAACCGAATAATATTTCCATTATGAGAGAAAGTCCATTTTTAGTTGTCAATTTTATTACACCCTCTCCCCAAAAATGCTATGAAATGAAACAAGACATAATATAACTAGATACCTTGTGGGAATAATAAACCTTTCCTGTTTTAAGGGGCGGACCTATCTATCTTATTCCTGGAACATGCACATAAGGTTATTTTCTAAAATGCAACAGTAGAATTTAGGTCTTTTTCACAACTATTTAACAAAAACCGTATTCATCAGCCAAAAATTGGGAGCAAATGTTTTTAAATGTATTCTTTATATTGAAAATATTGTTAACAGCAGCACTAAAATGACCTATTCTATTCACAATTCCCAATCTTATATTAAAGATTTAAATCTTACATCACTGTATGTAAGTACTGTCAATATCTTATAACATAAAATAGGGGCAAAGAGAGTTGAAGTTGAGAGCTGGCCCCAGTATGGTGTGATGACAAAATACTAAACTGTCTAAAAATAGTTGACTTTCCCAATCTCTGATTTTTAAATGGGAAAGTGTGGTTCTTAATGACATTCTAAAAATAAAAGTCTTGTTTGGGAATAGAATTAAAAGTATTTTTCACTCCTAGATAGCCAATCAAAATTTGCTTCCAAATCCCATACCATATTTTCAAACAAGCCACCAAAGCAAATGCATTAAAAAATAATTTTTAATAGGACAAACACTTCAACCATCAACAAATAGCAACAACCAAAAACATGGATACCAGGCAAGGATGTTTTTAAAAGAAAAAACTAGAATGGGAACAGATTTCTCATGATAATCCATATGTCTTTACCCTAACATATACAAGGAGGATTTAGATGTAGTTCCTCTGAATTATCTGATGGGGGGGGGGGGGGGGGGGGGG
>NW_006284618.1:1568777-1571186 GCF_000327345.1 Myotis davidii
TCACACTAAAGGTTCTATTTCAATGTTTAAGAATGTTCCTTTCCAGATTGATATTCCGGAGAAAAAATTTAAAAAAATCTGGACTTATAAACTATTAGTGCATTTCTGAGTTTACCCTCCAGATACAATGAGTGAAACTGTGTGTCTGTCTATAAAGGAAAAGTTTAGGTGAACCTCTCAATCTTACTAGTTTGAGCAGCAGACCAAGTAAATCAGCTATATTGTTACACAATTTGTGGGTTTAATAACAATTATTTTTAAATCCCCCAGGTAGTTTCATTAAAAAGCTATTACAGGGTCAGAAGCAGCTAATTTGGCACTACTAACAATATAATCTGGAAAAAGGGCTTTTCCCAAGTGATACCAGGTTATGAATTTTTTGCCTGTAACTGCGGGGCCAAGCCCTCATCTTCCTGAATTATTGCAATTGTTTCCAAAAACATTGCTCTGATATACAAACTCGGGGTGACCTAAAGGACTATTCTACTTAAATGTATTCACATTTTATTGAGATAAGGCAAAGGATTACGTCTGAATGTGTTTGAGGCTACAAACGTTAGATAAAACACTTAGATAAAATGAGGTTATTCCCACTGAACGAAAGGTGCTTTTATTATCATCCTATTTAGTTTAAGCAGTGCCATTCGCCATCTACATTCGGCTCACTTTGACACTAAGAGATATTACACGATCAAAGGTACAAAAATTACTACATGAATGGCAAAGCATTTCATCTCCACCACAGAAACACCATCTTACAGCTTAAAAGAGCTGCAGGAACCTACACAGTCTTTTTGTAAAACTACAGAAACAAAATTCACTCCCCGCCAGCAGTGTCCTTCTCATCTCGCCTACTTTAACTTTAGATGCTTTGTCCAACTTCCCCTTCATGAATCAAATCAATTTCAACTTAGAAAACGTGAAAGAAAAATAAAGTTTTTAAGATCTGTTACACATCCTGTATCCCTACTAAGTTTAAAAAGTTACTGAAATATTAAGTTCCCATGAAGGTAATAAAGCCTGAACACGTCAGATGAGTCGCATGAAGGCCCTGGAGGCCACAGGAGGGAGGAAGCCATTGGCGAAAGCCTTCAAATGACTGTAAAACAGATCCACACCAGCAAACCCAGGAGAATCTCGCCCAAGTCATTTAACATAATGGTAAATTTTGAAACTTTAAAAAAATATCCTCCCTTGGCTACAGTTTATTTTGTAATAATAAATTTCGATCTATTTTCTTTCCCATAAACTTAACAGCTCCCCCGATGTGACAGCTGGTTAGAATGGGTAGTCGATCAGATCTTTAGTTGTAGTTTTCTAACAATGACTCTGCCCACGGAATGTAGAATCAACCTATGCCCGGCTGTCAACTCTCTCAAAGCTGTTACTGTTCGTTAAAATGATTAAACATGTGACAAACACACCTCTCGCCCTGCTCGCTCAATTTTATGTCATGACTGACACTGCCCTTTCGGAAAGAGGAATCTTCAAACCAGCTAACAAAGTAAGCCCCCCACACACATAATACCGTAGCACACAGGGTGCCACCATCTACAACATGGATGGGACCCAAAACTCGTGTGGGTGGAGGCAGGGTGAAGACAGGGGCTATGGGACGCCCCAACAAATCGCGAGGCTAATAAAAACCCTCAACAAGAAAACTTTTTAATGTAACTAAAGACCCGAGGCAGGCATAACGCCTCCGTACCCCCATGACGCCCACGGAATAAATGCCTCCTCAACACATCGGGACTCGCACAAGTTCCCCCGAAAAGGCCCGAGTACACGGAGGGAACTAGAAATCGCAGGCAGCCACGCTGCGGCGGAAAAAAACGGCTCCTCTGGACGCCCAGGGACTCGGCTTCATCCCTGGCCCAACCACTCGCTCCCGGAGTGACCTTGGGCCAACCATTCCCTCTCTAGGCCTCAGTTTCGTTCTCTTTTGAGCGAGAACGTGAAGTCTTTCTGTTCAGAGCGTCAACTCTGGCCCAACTTCCTGTGATTCCGAATGGGCTTTTGGGCAGCCAATAATCAATGCCAGAAAAAGGGGAAAAAAGCTGAAAACCGGTTCTGTGGGTCAGAAGCAAAAGCACCGTGGCTGGAAGAAGAGCAAGTGGACCCTGACCCAGCAGAGCGCCGCGCCGGGTGTGGGGGGCGGAGGGGCCCGGGGGAGGCCGGAGGTGGGCCGGCCCGGCTCCCGGCCCCTGCGGGAGGTGGAGTCGAGGTTCTCGCGTGCATTGTCCCCGGGAGGGAGCCATGTTTCTTCCTCCCCGGCACTCCCAGATGGCGGCCCGGGGCGCGGGGGCCCAAGCAGACCGAAGACCCAGGGCCTGAAGAGCGAGGTGGGGGGTTTGGCAGGGTGGAGGAGCCGGCTCCGGCCCGGGTGGCTCCGCCCCCGGGGCGGCGGCC
>NW_006284618.1:1571528-1572069 GCF_000327345.1 Myotis davidii
GCGCCCTCCGCGCATAGGTGCCCCCTCGGAACTCCGAGGTTGAACGCCAGGGGAGCGGTTCTCAGGCCCATCACCGCTCAGGCGACGACACTCGGACTGGGACAGGTGAGATTTGGGTCCGAGTTTCTGTCTCACTAGAAGGCAGGCGTCTGCACAGATTTATTTTCACCGTGATTTGTGCAGGAGTCGTGCAGAGTTGGAACCCGTCCGGTGCATCCGCCCAGCAGCGGTTCTCAACCTGTGGGTCGCGGCCCCTTTGAGGGTCAAACGGCCCTTTCACAGGGGTCACCTAAGACCATCGGAAAACACATATATAATTACATATCGTTTTTGTGATGAATCACTATGCTTTAATTATGTTCAATTTGTAACAATGAAAATACATCCAGCATATCAGATATTTACATTACGATTCATAACAGTAGCAAAATGACAGTTATGAAGTAGCAACGAAAATAATTTTATGGTTGCGGGTCACCACCACATGAGGAACTGTATTAAAGGGTCGTGGCATTAGGAAGGTTGAGAACCACTGCTTTAA
>NW_006284618.1:1572191-1580264 GCF_000327345.1 Myotis davidii
GAGCGATGCAGCGGGTACCTGCAGAAGCAAGCTCATTTCACATCTAGGTAACAAAAGCGTGGGTGAGTCCCAGCCGGTTGGCCCAGTGGATAGAGCGTCGGCGTGCGGACTGAAGGGTCCCGGGTTCCAGTCCATCCAGTCCAGGGCACGTGCCCGGGTTGCAGGCTCCGTTCCCGGTAGGGGGCGTGCAGGAGGCAGCTGATCCATGATTCTCATCATTAATGTTTCTCTCCTTCTCCCTCTCTAAATCAACAAAAAAAGCATCTTTTAAAAATAAAAACATTGGTGACACAGAGATTGCCTGAATGGGGGGAGGGGAGGTTCCCAGACAAGGCTAGTGGGGAGCTGAGACCTGAAAGACGGGAACAGACCAGTGACAGCAACCTGGCAGAGGGCAAAAGCGCTGCAGCAGGACAGACCTGCATGTTCGCAAACACACGGAGTGCTGTTGCCTTGACCGTCAGCACACGTGACAAACGTAAGAAAGATGAGCGCTAGTGACAAGAAGATCAGTGTGTAACCGGCCTTTTGCTGCAGTCTTTATTGTTGATTAATAACCTTAATGTTCAAACATTATTTACACCTAGAGTTTGAAAGCCACTTAAACCGAATGTAATTGCTCAAGCCCTTGGTCTGAAATTCAGATGACTTCAGAAGAAAAATTCAGAAAGCAGCAGTGGAATAAATTATCGCAACTCATATTACACATTTTGTAATAACAGAGGATATGGGTGGACTAATGAGTACTACATTAATGAACAAGAAAATCACAGTTATACACACAAAAAGAATTTCCGCTCATTTTTTCTGCTTCAGCAAATAGGTGTGTGTTTTTTTTCTATTTAACTAAATTTATCACTGTGAAAAAATTTGGGGGAAATGCAGATGGACAAAAAAAAAATAAATCACAAATTCTAAAAAAGATTATTTTTAAATTAAAATTCAGAGAGTTCTTCCTCCAAAATGTTTGAACCACTGCAAATGTCTGAGCTTACTCCCCAAAAACATAAGAGCCAGACAGGGTTTGGCAACAAGTACTAAGAAGCTGTAGGAACTGTTTTATGGGGCAGGATCAAGAGGCTCGTGTGTGTATATAATAATTAAGTCAAAATTAAAGAGCTACACATAAGAGCAAATACAGCTTTTGAATGCTGTAGATAAAAAACTAATAGACCATAGAGAGACGTAACAGAATAAAATAGAAGGAAACCTGGCCTAAATAGCAGAAAAAGCTTTCCAACATTCTTATTTTTCCATTATCATACCTGAATGGAAACGTTAATAAGATGAACTCATTAATTAGTACTCATTATTTGGCAGACCTAAAACGAGGCAAACACTAGAAAATTGGGAGGTAAAATGAAATACAGTATCTCTGTTTCTTTACCTTTTCTCAAGTTAAAGCATGTGAAGCATTTGGGAATAGCCAATGATCATTAAGTGCACTAAGTAAAGTTATTTAGAGTCTGGTACTGTATTTGTGAATAAGTAAAGGTGTAATGTCAATTTCCAGGATAAACTTACCTATTAAATTCAACCAACAGGTATTCAGTACCAACTAACAGCCATAATGTTAGATGCTGGGAATAAAAAGATATAAGATGCCTGCTTTCAAGGACTTGATTCACTGGTGCAGGTGATACAAGGTAGGACCTATTCTGGGCCAGGAGAAAAGCAACTTGTTGATTAATGCTCACTTATCCTATATAATAAAAGGCTAATATGCAAATTGACCAAATGGCGGAATGACTGGTCGCTACGACTACTGACCACCACGGGGCAGATGCTCAACACAAGAGCTGCCCCCTGGTGGTCAGTGTGCTCCCACAGGGGAGGGGAGGGCCCCACTCAGCCAGAAACCAGGCTCACGGCTGGCGAGCGCAGCAGCAGTGGCGGGAGCCTCTCCCTCCTCCGCTGCAGCACGCTAAGGATGTCCGACTGTCGGCTTAGGCCTGCTCGCAGTTAGACATCCCCCAAGGGCTCCCAGACTGAAAGAGGGTGCAGGCTGGGCTGAGGGATGCCTCCCGCCCCAGTGCATGAATTTCATGCACCGGACCTCTAGTGAGAAAATAAGCAACCTGAATATGTTAGAAACCACTTTAGGAAATGGTAAGAGGAAGTGATCAGATTGATGAAAGATATTTTCCTTAATGAAGCTACTTTTATACTACATATGACTGGATAATTTCTCTTAATACGATATTTTGGGGGGGTTTCTGACTTGAGGGAAGTAAATAAGATTCTCAAAAAAACAGTGTTGCCCTAACTGGTTTGGCTCAGTGGCTAGAACGTCGGCCTGTGGACTGAAGGGTCCCGGGTTCGATTCCTGTCAAGGGCATGTACCTTGGTTGCAGGCACATCCTCAGAAGGAGGTGTGTAGGAGGCAGCTGATAATGTTTCTCTCTCATCGATGTTTCTAACTCTTTATCCCTCTCCCTTACTCTAAAATCGTTTATCAAGTGCATACTATGTGCCACACACGGGAAGTAAGCACCTATAGGTACACAGCAGTGAACAGAGCAGATGTGGTTCCTGCCTTCTTGGACTTTGCTTTCTAGAGAGAGAAAGACTTCAAGCACTTGCCAGAAGCTCTATGAAGACGGAGACGCTACTCCTCTCTAAGCCCCCATTGTCTCTCCAAGTCCATCTCTCACCACACCCAAGGTCTTTTGGTGCCCTAGACAGCTCTCTCTCCCACCTCTAACGGGGGGCATGCCACCACTTCACTTGGAACATTCTTCACCACCATCCATTTATTGCTCTGATGACAGCCACCTATTTATACTTCAGGTTAAACGTCACTTCCTCCAGGATTCTTCCCTGCCCCCCCCCCCAATTAGTTTAGATGCCAAGGCAGTGAGCACTAACAACATCCTGCCTGCACTGATCAGACTTCAGTATAATTACTTGCGGACTGTACGCTTAGCGAGCGGAAGGACCATCTTTGTGTTGTCCACCCTTGTGTCACTAATGCCTCACAGAGAACCAGGCAGATTGGATGCTCAAAAAATGCTAGTGAGCCCGGCCGGCGTGGCTCAGTGGTTGAGCATCAAACCTGTAAACAATGAGGTCACAGTTTGATTCCCAGTCAGGGCACATGCCTGGATTGAGGGCTCAATCCCCAGTAAGGGGTGTGCAGGAGGCAGCCAATCAATGATTCTCTCTCATCATTGATGTTTCTATCTCTCCCTCGCCCTTCCTCTCTGAAATCAATAAAAATTTATTTAAAAATAAGTAAAATGAACCCAGCCCCTGTGCACTAATGCATTGGGTTCCATCTCTGCTCACACACGGGGTTCATCATGCCATCCTTCCTGAAACACTTTCTTCACTTGCCTCCCAGGCTCACCCTTTCCTGATTTTCTTCCTGCCTCTCTGAATACCCAGTCTCCTTTGCTGATGTCTCCTCACCACTCTGACCTCTAAGGTTGCAAAGAAGTCCACGACCCTAGACCTCTTCCCTCTAACTACATCCATCCCTTGTTTCCAGCTCATGGCTTTAGACATCACCTCTATGTTTATAAGTTACAAAACTGCATCACCAGCACTTGGCCTCTGTCCTGAAAGCTAGTCAGTCTCACACCCAGATGCCTATTTGGCACACCCATTAAATGTTGGACATACAGCATCACCCAGCCGGCCCCAAACCAGACGCCTGGTGTCTTCTGCCTCCACCCTGCTGCTCCTGTCACCTTGCCCATGCAAAAGGATGGCAGCCTTGTTCTTGCGGTTGCTCAAGCCAAAAAGGTTGGAGACTTCCTTGACTACTTTTTCTGTCACATCCCCACGTCCAATCAATCCTTCAACACATCCCATAGCTACCTCCACAGCTACCACTCTGGTCCCAGGTACCCTCATTTCTCACCTGGAGTGTATATGATCTGCTAACTTGTCTTTCTGTTTCCCCTTTGCTCCATCCTCTTTACTCTCCACATAGCAAGCAGGGGAATCCCTTCAGAACAAAAGTGAGATGATCATGTCAGTCCCCCGATCAAGACCCTCTGTGGCTCCCCAGCTCATGCAGTGATAGTCAAAGTCCTTACAATGACCTATAGGGCCCTATCCAACTCCTCCCCTTCCCTTTGTCCCTCCCACACCAGTGTCACCTTTTCAATGATGTCTTCTTTCAACTCTTTAATGAAATAACCTACCTTCCTCTCATACTTCCAAACACCTTTCTCTCTTTTTAAAAATATATTCTTATTGATTTCAGAAAGGAAGGGTGAGAAAGAGAAACATCAATGATGAGAGAGAATCATTGATCAGCTGTCTCCTCTACACCCCTACTGGGGATCAAGCCTGAAACCTGGACATGTGCCCTGACCAGAATCAAACCTGTGACCCTCCTGGATCCATAGGTCAACACTCAATCCACTGAGCAACACTGGCTGGCCACCTTTCTCTCTTTTAAAAACATTTTTCTCCATAGCCTTTATTTGCTTGTCACCATCTGATCCCGAACACATTTTATGAGTTTATGTCTTTACTGTCTAGACTATAATAAGTTTGACGAGGGCAGGGATTTGTTTCTGTTTGGTTCAACTGCTCTATCTCTGATATCTATACTGCCTGGCACAGAGGAAGCGCTCAATAAATATTTGTTGAAAAAATGACTTAATTGATTAAAGCAAGCCTCCTATGTTATAATTGCCATCTGCATGGTGTTCTCCCCTCTGACCCTGGAAGTCCCTTGAAGGTAATGACTGGGATGGTTCATCGTAGTTTATGGACAGTGCCTGGCACATGCTCAACCCCCAGAAGGTGGTTTTTAGTGTGTGCTTCAGAGCACCTGATGGTTCCAGCTTCATGATAGCAAACAAGGTCCGAAACCTCACAGTCTTGCATTCCTAACCACGCAAGTGTCCACCTGGGATTGGAAATCCTTTCAACAGTGGCGGACCAAGGGCCGATGGGGGCACTGTACCTGTGCCAGGCAGTTCTCACGGAACCTTTAGGTTCTGCAAATTCAAAGCAGGAAATTGGGATGCAGATTCACTTGAGTATATTTTTAGCAGAAAGGTGTCCTGGCAGTACTTGTACAAATACATACACCCATGAGTCTTCATCCATTAGTATTTTGCCAGACTCCAGGAGAGCGCTGAGGGGAAGTTAGAGGCATGTTTGTTGGAACTGGAGCACCTACTTACACATGCCATGCCGTGAAGCCCAGCTCCTGCTTGGAAATTTAGGAGATTAAGGCCAAAACTGCACAAAACAATAGGGTGAAGGAAACAGAATGAGTAAGACACTGTGCATCGTGGTTTTGGGTGTGGTTTGAAAACAGGCGTCTCTGTTAAATGTGTAGAATATGATTAGAGGGAACCCTGGAACCACAGGGTGTGGGCTTCCCTCTTGGGTTTGTGGATATTAGTCTTACATGGACCTTTTCAGTGTGTTATCTTCTCAGGGAGCAACCGAAATGGCCCCTCCTCCGGGATTTCCCTCCTTTCCTGACACCCAATCTAAATCTAAATGCCACCCTATGTCAGTTCTCAGCAGAGCATTCCTTACTGATAGTTTTCTTAATCTCCGTGGTTATTGTCTGTCTCACCACACTAGATGGTAAGTTTTAAGGGACCAAGTTTGTCTTGTTCACCATTGTTTCCCTAACGCCTGGAACTATGCCTGGCGCAGGGGCGGCACTCCATAAACGTGAGATGTGTGAACTGTGAGAATGAACAAGTCATCGTTTCTGTCAAAGAACAGTTTAGGCAGCCACCATGTTTGGCCACATGACTTGCAGCTCCCCTGGAGACGACCATCTTGAACTGCAAAGGCCAACCCCTCCCTTCAAATTAGCCAATCGCGAAAGACTGTGCACCTGAGCTCCAATCAAGAGTGAGGGATAGGTCACGTGCGTCAGGATGAAAAGGCAGAGCAGACCACCTGCTCAGTGTGCGGTGCTCCCAGACCGTGTGCTGCGCACCCTCCTGCAGGAGTAAAGATGTTTGCCTTGCTGCCTGGCTCCCGAGTATGATTCATGTTCTACCAGGACCCCTGATTTGGGGGCTCACCTTATTTCTTACAGAATAAATAAAGGAATGGAGACTGTGGTAGGTAGATTCTAAGAGGCCCCACACCCCCCCAAGACTCCACCCTATATAATTCCTGGGACTGTAAATATGATGTGTTATTATTCCTATGATTAGCTTATACATGTTACAATTGACGAAAAAGGAGAGCTATCTGGATTATTCTGGCCAAACTCATGAGCCCTTTAAATCTCTTTAAAGCATTCAAAGAGGTTCAAAGCAAGCATGAGAGGAAATATGGAAGGAGCCATATGGCAAGGAATTACAGATGGCCTCTGGAAGCTGAGAGCAGTCCACCAGCCAACAGCCAGCCAATGAACAGAGATCTCAGTCCTACAAGTGCAAAGATCTAAATTCCATCAACAACTCGGATGAGTGTGGAGGCAAATTCTTCCCCAGAGTCTCCAGAAAGGAATGCAGCTTGACCAGCACCTGGACTTCGGTCTGACAGATCCCTGAATGGAGAACCCAATCATGCCGCATCTGGACTTATGAACTACAGGACTGTGAGCTAACAAATGGGTGTTGTTTTATTTTATTTTTTAAAATATATTTTTACTAGAGGCCCGGTGCATGAATTCATGCATGGGTGGGGTCCCTCTGCCTGGCCCAAAATCAGGGATGATTGGGGCAGGCCAGCGGGGTGGGAGGAACTATGGGAGGTGGGCCAGCTGTGGGAACGCACTGACCACCAGGGGGCAGCTCCTGTGTTGAGCGTCTTCCCCCTGGTGGTCAGTGCGTGTCATAGTGACCGGTCAACCAGTAGTTCTGTTAACCAGTCTAACAGTCGCTTAGGCTTTTATATATATAGATTGATTTCAGAGATGAAGGGAGAGGGAGAGAGACATAGAAACATTAATGATGAGAGAGAATCATTGATCAGTTGCCTCCTGCGTGTCCCACACTGGGGATCGAGCCTGCAACCTGGCTAGTGCCCTGACTGGGAATTGAACCATGACCTCCTGGTTCATAGGTCGATAATCAACCACTGAGCCACAATGGCTAGACTAAATTACACTAAGTTTGTGGTAATTTGATTTGTTACACAGCAATAGAAAATTAATACAGAGACCTTAACAGTTTTCTCCATATTAACAGAGAAGGAAGGATGAAGCACTAAAGGAGTCTAAAATTCTAAAGTGATCTTGCCTTGCATGAAATGAAAACAAAGGCACAGCTCAATGGAGGGCAAAGGCAAGTTGTGTAGGTTTAACTGTACAGATTTAGACTGTTGCGCAGAGCCCCACAGAAGGAGTCAGAGACTGCTCCACAGTGGTGCTCTGTCTGGTTTTCTCTTAAGAGAAAGTTTATTTAGACAGTCACAGAGACACAAGTAAGTGGTAGAAGACATGGGCTCAGGAGACAAGTTACTGAGGCAAAAGAAGGGGCCCTTGGAGCTTAGGAGAGAGAAAGGTGAAGGTGTAATGCACCTGGAGAGAAGAAGGGGGGAGGGGAAAGACGCGGGCATGTCCCTGGAGTTAGAGCACCTCCACGGTGTTTTAGAACTGGGGGATATGTTTCGTTTCCTAGAGAACTAGAGAACACAAATACATCTTAGTTCATCCTGTAAGCATGCCACATTTGGAGTTTGACATGGCTTCAAACCCCAGCTCTGCCATTCACTAGCACCATGACTTTAGGCAAGTAATCTCTCTGAGCCTCGGTTTTATCATCTGTGTAATAGGCATGATGAGTTTGTTTGAGGTTTCAATGAGATGCTACCTGTAGCACTCAGCATAATCCCTGACACAAGCTCTCTAGAGATAATTTTCACATATATGCATAGAAGAGGGACAAAAATCAATACATAGAATATTCATAGCCTCTTTCTGCCCCCTTAGCTACTCTAATCATCTGATATTAGCTTTCATCCCTACCTTCCCTTTTTTCCCTACCTACTAGTGTATTCATTAGGTACATAGGGTAATGAGTTGGGAAGGCAGCTGCTGAAGTGGCATAGGAGATTCAAGTAAGAAAGGGTTGAGATAAGAAAAGAGGAAGAATAGAGGGGCAGGGAAAGGCTGAATGGTGAAGAAAGGGA
>NW_006284618.1:1580318-1587458 GCF_000327345.1 Myotis davidii
ACCATTGGCCTCGGGACTGAAGGGTCCTGAGTTTAATTCCAGTCAAAGGCACATACCTAGTTGTGGGCTCAATCCCCAGTGGGGGGCGTATCAGAGGCAGCCGATCAATGATTCTCTCTGATCATCATTGATGTTTCTATCTGTCCCTCAATCAATAAAAATATATTTTAAAGAAAGAATCAACCAATGAATGCTTAAATAAGTGGAACAACAAATCAATGTTTCTCTCTCTCTCTTCCTTTCTCTCTCTCTAAAAAAAAAAAGAAAGAAAGAAAAAGAAAAAAATTACTGTAGGTAAACCATTGTATCCTCATTAAAGTTCTTTGAAAAATGTAGATAAGGATATGAATTTATTTTAATTACAGTTTTCTTGCTGAACTATTTCTTTTAATGCAACACAGCTCCAAAGCTTGGCTTCCTGGGGCCTGGGATCTACTCAGGTTCCATTATGAGCACCCTGAAACTGTGGAGACACAAGAAGGACCACTTCCTTTGGGGAATGTTCTGGAAGCCTCACATATGCTGGAAGCCAGTTAACCCTCCGGACAATGTCAGGGAAATTGACTGAAGCTCCTTCCAGAGGTGACTTCCTGGTCCCCAAGCTGGCGTGGAAACCCTTACAAGAGCTGCCACTCCAATGGCTCTCTTAGCGGACACATGCCTAATCTCATTGAATCCACTTATGGGAAAAAGATAAAAAGCGCCCGTTTGTCTCCCAGGGACCTGGGAATTAGAACATCTGTGACCGCCTTACAATCCCTTGTCCACACGCCCAGACAGTTTGAGCATTTTTCAAGTCCACATTAGTGCCAACCCCTTCTTACCCTTTTCCTGGGGGGTAATGCGCGAGCAGGCTGTGCAAACAGGACATTGCTGGCTGAGATCGCCATCCTTAGAAAAGTCTGCTAGTGAGTAGGCCCTTGGCTGGTGTCTGCGAACTTCAACTTCAGGAGTGCTCCCACCATTCCCAAAATGTATAAGCATGACTGACTACGCCTAAACTTTTTGTACAAACAATGGGGTTCATGCTGACCATGTTTCCTTCTGAGAGCCTGGAATTTTGATGTGTGTTAGGCCCAAGATGCCTACGTGACTGGCCCCCAATAAAAAAAAAAACCTGAGTCTCTAATGAGCACTGGGTCTTTAATGAGCTTCCCTGGTCAACAATATTTTATGTGTGTTGTCACAACTTGTTGCTGGAGGAATTAAGTGCATCCTGTGTGATGCCACTAGGAGAGAACTTCTGGAAGCGTGGGTCTACTTTTCTCTGGACACCACCCCATGTGCCTTTTCCCTTTGCTGATTTCACTTTGTATTCTCTGGCAGTAATAAATCATAGCCATGAGGACAGCTATATGCTGAATTGCGCGAGTCCCTCAACAAGTCATTGAATCTGGGGCTGGTTTTGGGGACCTCCTGCCCAAGGCTATCTCTGTCTATAAAAATAGCATAAAGGCTTTTTTCTGCATTCAGATCTTCATTGGGAGAGGTACAGAGGAGAGATAGAATAGTTCCATTTGGTCACTGAGAAAACAAGCACAGAGAAGAAAGGCAACATAGTGAGGTTTCATAGCTAAGATGGCAGAGCTGGAACTAGAATTCGGGTTTGTCTGTTTCCACATCCTTCCGTTAGTGACAGTTCAGCAATCTTATTGCTAAAGGTTGGGAATACCTCCCTTCCTTCTCTCTACCCCTTTTTTCCTTCCCCTTAACTTTGAGGAACCTGTCTGGCAGGTCTGACAGCACCTAGTGGTGAAATGGGAGGAAGGGTGGCATCATTTCCACTCACCCTCCCTCCTACCCATGGATAACCTCTCTCCCCTTGGCCCTGTGTCCCACTCCATCCAGGCTTGCCCACTGCCTTCCTTAGCCTTCCCTTCCTGCACCCACCACCTTCTAACAACTTTGTTTTAGAATCTATTGACCACTGTCTTTATCCTCATTTATTTTCTGAGTGCCTCCTATGTGTCAGAGACAAGGGTGGGACCTACAGGCCTTGGCCACTTGGAGCTGCTCCCTAACACATTCATTGAGGAAATACTTAGGGTCAGGGACTGCTGAAGACACAGCATGAACAGCCCCACCGGGGCAGGGAGAGGCAGTTCACCTAGCACACTTTCATCCTGCTCCACCTCGTTTTCTCTCCTCAAGTATATCTCCTTAAGTATGGATCTCTAGGTCTGAAATCCCAGAAGCAAGATCTCTGGTCATGCCTTCCCGCCCCCTTTCTGTGTTCCCACCTGATTGTCAGGCAGTCACAGGCAAGAACTCTGCTATGGTTATATCTGTATCCATCTCCCCACCCTTGAGCCCATGTCACAGCCTGTTGTGCAAATGCTTCACTCTGAGCAAGGGAGATCTAGTTTTACTGATTCTACAGCCTTGCTAAGTTAATGGGAAATGATTCTCCCAGCCAAAATGATACTACATATTTTGGGCTAGATGTCTGTAAGATTCAGCAAATTACCTTGGTGAACAGGGAAAGATCGGAGATTTGGGGTACATAAATTTAACATATTTTCTCTTTAAAAAAGTGTTTTTAATGATTTTTAGAGAGAGAGGAAGAAAGAGGGATAGAGAGATAGAAACATGGGTAAGAGAGGACCCCCCCAAAAAAAGAGAGGACCATCAATCGGCTGTCTCCTGCACACACACACACACACCCCCCACACACAATCAATCCAATCTGCAGTAATGGAACTGTTGACCTCTTCCTTCATGGGTCAATGCTCAACCACTGAGCCACACCAGCCCAGCCATATTTTCTCATTTCTTTCTGTTTACCATGTTTCATCAAATCTAGAAATGCCATCAATGATTGAACATGTCATTTTGTGTACCACTAAGAAAAAAAGAACACTCCCAATTGTAATTGTAAGGTGCATCCCAATTTCAGAGATTTTAAAATTTGAACTCTTGGAAGCAATCCATACGGTATTTTTTAAAATTATGAAATAAAGCTGATGGGAAGCACATTGCCTGGAGGACTAGCTGCTGGTGACCAGGAGACCGCGGGAGCGGGTAGTCCTCCAGGCCTCGTGTCCATGCCACTCCCTGGACCCACAGTGGGCAGGAGATGTGTGGGAGCCCTGCTGCTCTCCTCCAGCTGTGCAGGAGGAAGTCACAGCCCTGCCCAGGGCTCCCACGGAGGTGAAGGGAGGAAGCTCCCACGAGGAGCTTCGTGTGTATTTGTAAGCATAGTCCTCCCCTGAAAACAGCTCTCCCTCAGGTCCAGGAATGGCTTCCCTGACTAACAAACAGCCTCAACACATGGGACGCTTCCCAGCGTGGGACCACCAGCAAAGACAAGGCCATGGCCAAAACCATCCTCAACCTGAGGAAGTCTTTCACCAGCCTGTTCTCCGACTAACCAACTAACTGGGTCCTGCCTGGGAGGGGTGCTGTTACACTCTCCCCTCTCCCACCTCATCTTCCTTCTCGGCCTTGGTTCCTGATGGGAACAGAAGGGGAGGGCCTGAGAATATACTGTATAACGCCTCTGCCCCAGAAAAAAAAAATTATGAAATAAAAATAAAAGGAGGAGAAAAAACTGCTGAAGTCTTACCTACCTAGAGAAAACCATTTTATTAGCATCGGTTAGAATGTTATTATCTTCAATATTTTCAATGACATTTTTTACAGTTATGGACCTTACATATAGTACATTTATTATGCATAATGTATTAAATATATACACGTATACGTATTTGTAGATATAGACATTTATATTATACATTTCTAAATAGATAGGCATTTTATTTATATAGTTCATAATGTTTGGGGCACTATATAGATGTTGATGTAAACAAAGCTGACCCCATCTTTGTGTGCCCTCTAATTTCCCCCTGCTTTCCATGCTGAGTCTCAGCCAGCACCAGAGCCTCATAGTTAATGATTAGCTGTATCCTGTAACCAAGATTCCTGTCAGTAAACGGCCAGAATGGCATAGCAACCGAGATAAGTATCAAATGAAGTACTGGCATCGATTGTAAGCAATTATCCATCATAAGACCGCCAGGAGGTATGGTTCCTGGCTCAAGCTACATTCTTTGTCCCTTCGCCGTGTCCATCATTGGTAGTTCAGCTGTACGAGAAAACATCTACTGTAACAACTGTAGAGCAGGGAGAGTAATCTGTGTAGACTACTGAGTCGTCTTTTCCATCCCGACTCAATCTTCCCTATAAGTAAATTACCTTACAATAAATTCTGTTCTATTCAGTGAATTTGCCTGCTTGTTTTTTGGTCTTAAGACACCTTTACAGTATGGTGGTCACTGTACCTTCACTCCACCTTCACACAGGAGCACAACCCCAAACCTTCCTTCACATTGTTCCCTCACACCCTTCCTCTGAGGTAACCATTGTCAGCAGCTGGGTGTGCATGTCTCCAATCATGTATATATATAAATACATGTCAGAGGGAAGGTGTGGGAGGGCCAGTGGGTGGGAAGAGATCAACCAAAGAACTTGTATGCATATATGCATAACCCATGGACACAGACAATAGGGTGGGGAAAGCGTGGGGCGGGGATGGGCATGGGCTAGAAAAGGTCACTGAGGGAAAACGGGAACATGTGAAATACTTTCAACAATAAAGATTTTTTAAAATATAAGAAATACATATTGGTTTAGAGTTTTACATACATATGGGATCATAGTGAGTTAATACAAGTATGTCTGCCTCATTCAATGACTGTAATATGGAATATTCCATCAAATTTTTTTCTTTATTAATAGAGATTTAGGTGATTTTCACTTTCGCTATTACTGGCAGCTATGCATGAAGATCCTTGCACGTGCGTATTTGTGTGCATGTGTAAGTGTTTCACCAAAAGCAGGTATGTGAGGTGCAGGTCGATGCAGGCTGATGTATTGTTGAGGTTGTTAAAGCAGACCCACGATAGGATCTATTTATCTGTAGAACCTCGCTGAAAATTACAAAGGCCAGCGAAACCTGAGTGCAAGTGTCTTCTTGGCTTCCAAACTGATTCTGATTCTGTGTCTCACTCCTCAGCCCCTATTACATGCATGTTTTCTGTGAGAAACATGCTACTTACTACACTACTTACTACAGTAGTAAGCACAGAGAATCCAAAGGTGCATAGTTCAGGATGCTGCCCTCCAGGAGTTTAGTCCAATGGGAGAAACAGAAGACCTGTATACACACCTACATATACTCCATTCCTAGCTCTGCGGCCAAATGCTATCAGATTCTGGAAGAGAGAAAGATTAGTTTTGCCTGTGTTTAGGGAAGAAATGGTGTTTGAGCTTTCATGATGTAGAATTTCTCAAGGTCAAGAGCAGGTGGAACAAGGAGACTTGTTCAAAATGTAGCAGAAATGATGGTAAAGTGAAAAACAGGAAACAATGTCCATTAACAGACAATGAAATGAATCATATTTTTATAATAGCTTAAATTATTGAACCAGAGCTCTATTAACTTAGGTATATCTGTAAAAACAAAAACTGGGGGGGGGGGCAGCATTGTACAAGCAATTACAATGTGCTACAGAACAGGAGGCTGTGTAGCACTGTGATCTGGTGTGTGGCTAGAGACCCACTGCTGGGGTCCCATCCTGGCACCACCACTGCAAGCTGTGTGATCCTGGATAAATGGTGCCACCTTTCGTGTCCTCATCTGCAAACTGGGGTCATCATAGGATTTATAAATAGGGGTATAGTGAGGATTTAAGGAAGTAATACAAGTAAAACACTTAGAACAGTGCCTGCTACTCAAAATGTTAGCTATTTGTTGCACTGGTATAAAATTTTTAAAGGAGTATAGTAGTTCATTGAGTGAAATACACATATATCAAAGGTTGAAAACATTTAGTAAAATGACAAACACCAAATTCGGTTCCTTGCATGGAGTAGGGAGGGGAAGGAGATGAGGGAAGAAAAGGGAAGCCCTAGCTGGTTTGGCTCAGTGTTCGGCCTGTGCACTCGAGGGTCCCGGGTTCAATTCTGCAGGCTTGCTCCCCAGTGTGGGGCACGCGGGAGGCAACCAATCAATGATTCTCTCTCATTGGTGTTTCTTTCTCTCCCTCTCCCTTCCTCTCCGAAATCAATAAAAATATATTTAAAAAATAATAAAAGGGAAATGCTGAAGCTACATTTATAATAACTATTAAGTTGAGCAGTAACTACTTGCTTTTCTTAGTATTCCTGCAGACACCAAGGACCCTCCGTAATCCGTTTTGTGTGATTTGGGGATGGAGGTGCAGAGGATTCGAAAGGAAGGATCCTTGAGCCACTCAAACTGTCTGGCTCCTTCCCATCATTCAGATTTCGGTTCAAATAGTGGTTCTTCAGAGAAGCCTTCCTTGACGCCATTTTAAAGCAATACATCTCTAGCCACTCTAACACACTGAACTATTATTTTATTGCAATGGGTTTATGACTCTGGGCTGTTTTAGTAGTACTTTACTGGTAATTGTCCATTTCTCCCCACTGGAATGCTCTATCTTGTCAACACTATATTTCCAAAGCCATTTTAAGTTCTCAATTATTTTTTTTGTTTTGGGATGGATGGCTGAATGAATGAATGGAGACCCTTCGTCCATCTTCAGGATTCCTCTTAAAAAAATTTTTTTTAAATTGATTTCAGAAAGGAAGGGAGAGGGAGAGATAGAAACATCCATGATGAGAATCATTATTAGGCTGCCTCCTGCACGCCCCCTACTGGGGATTGAGCCAGTAACCCAGGCATGTGCCCTTGACTGGAATGGAACCTGTGGTCCCTCAGTCCGCAGGCCGACGCTCTAACCACTGAGCAACCAGCCAGGGCGGGACTCCTCCTTTTAGCGGAGTGCAGAGGTAGAATGAGGAAAGCCCGAGGGAAGTGGGTTGAGGAGAAGGCAGGGGAAATCTGCATTAGATAAACGGTGGGAAGCTGCGGAGCCTGAGCGAGGCTTCTGAGTGTGAAGAACCGAGGGCTGAAGGTGAATGAAGGCGCTGGGAGGAAGTCCGGACGAGTGGGGCGGGGACGCGGCCTCCGGGGATGGGGCGGGGTCTGGGGAGGGGCGGAGAATGCTCGGAGTCGGGCTGATCGGTGAGCACGCAGGCGCCCTGCCCCCAGGCCCGCACCCCAGTTCCGCCTCCGCCTGGGCCTGGGGTGGCTCCTCCCCCCGCCCCCTTCGG